>NW_011354720.1:602517-798879 GCF_000735185.1 Notothenia coriiceps
AGCTTCTTTCTTTCACAGCAGCATTGGATCAGTTCAGTTGTGCAGCATTGGATCAAAACAAAATAAAGCTTTCAGTACTCGTTAGCTTACTGCTACAATTAGACACTGCGCCGTGCCTACTCTGTTGACAGATTTGAGAGAAATAAGCAACCAGGTCTATGAAGACAAGCCCCAAAGAAGCAACACATACATGATGTTATGTAATTTGAAACCAAAACTAAGGCCTCAGGATGACTTTAAGACTTGAACATGGTCATTTTTGTTTTGTAACATTGAATACAAAATTTAAAAAAAAGTATTTAAAAATAAAAAATAAAAAAAAATAAAAAATCCCGATCCCCGATTTTTTTCTCCCGATTCCGATCTTTTGAAAATCACGTGATCGGCTCCGATCCCCGATCACGTGATCGGATCGGGACATCTCTAGTTGTGGCATGACTTCCAAAACAGAAAGATATGGACACTAGATGTGTGCAAATGTATTTAGTTTTTTTAAATGTTGTACTTTGAGAGCAACATTAAGAGATCTATGGATACATCTCTCAACACCCATATGAAACAGTACTGTAAGCAGATTTTCTTTTTCTTTATCGATATTTTACTAATCACTCCCATTTCAAACTGTATTCTTGTTTATTAATAACAACTTTTTTTTACTGTCATATAGTATTTTATACCTGTTTACTTTATTCTCTTATCTTTTTATAATCATCATATAAAGATGTGCCTCTAACTCACTGATTGTGGAAAAAGCTTCTTAGCATAGGTAGCTAACCAGATGCTAATAACAACAAAGTTATTGACTGTATGATCAGTATGACAGATGAACAGATCGCCACTGGGCTTTCAACTAAAGACCAGCCACGCAAAAACTGCGGCATGTGTACGGCTCCTTATGGGTACTGCAATGTCTGCCGGAGCGGCGTTCTGGTGCTCTCCGGCAGAACTACACCCCTGTCAGACAAGACATATACCACGTGATGACACGTTAGGCTCGTGTTGTGTTGAAAAACAGGCACTCGCTTGTTTAATTATTTTGCGGTCTAGATTTCTTTAATTTTTTTCTTTTTTCCGTGTGTTTTATAAATTACCTCGAGGGCCGTGCCAAATGGTCTCGCGGTCCGTATACGGCCCGGAGACCGGAGGTTCCCCACCCCAGATCTAGATGAAAGTGCCCCAGTGCTTTTGTCTCATACAAGAACAAGTCATGGGGATGTCTGCAGGATGTCTGTCTGAGGCCAGAAACTGGCACAAGTTGTAGTCTTCTTGGCTCTATTCTTGTATCTGTGACGTTTTTTTCACGCCCTAGTTACTGAATCCTACCCGTCAGAGAGAGACTTTGAAAATGATGCAATCAATGAAGCCGTCTCCTTGAATAATTGTCAAGTGCATTCACTTGTTGCTCAGGTTTATATACCAGTACATTTGGGTTGCACTTATGGCTCACTGAGCAGTTGTGGCAAGCATTAAAGGCTTTGTTGGTGTAATAATTCCTTGGCAGGGTGGATCAGTTATTGGCTTCAGAATGGCGTATTACATCAAGAGCCCTCAAAATGAGTACAATACGGATCAGACTCATACAGTTGACTGCAGAAGATTGCCGAGTATTAAGGATTGTGGCTGCAAAGCGACCATGACTACTTGACATTCAAGACAGCTTTTGTGTAACTTGTCAGCAGTGTTGCTCTTTGATAATTCTGTCAGCTGCAAGTAGTTACTCAGACAGAGACATAATAGGTCTCATGACATCACAGCTGCTTTATTATTTACAGTTGCTTGACAGGCAAGAGCCCATGCTTGTAATTCAGGCTTGGGCATCACTTGTAATTGATGCTTAAATACACATTTCCTAAATTTGTTCTGGACCCACTTGGCCTATAACATAAGCAACGTATTGCACTTCATGTCCTCAGCTTGTCTATCTTTTAAGCCCTATATATTTACTTAAAGTTTATTTTTAGAAGGACATGTTCATATTGTCAGCCACTACCACATACCACACCATTATCAAGGAAGCTAGTTTGCAACACTTGTCCCTAGATGGGCCTTTGTAAACATACAGAGAGCTTAAACATGAAACATACAAAACAGCAAAAAAACGAGTACAATAAGAAGTAACACTACAATCTTTATGAAAGGCAACTTATCATCTGTTCCTGTGAGATCCTTTCAAACGGAGAAAGAAGTCTCTCCAAAGGAAAAACATGTATTGTAGAATCCGTGAACCCAAATAGCCACCAACAATACTGCCGCTATCTATGGCCTGTATCCCTTGAGAGAAAACCGTGCTGCACCACGGTCTATAACCTCCCTTATATAGTGCCAGAAACCCACCCATCCAGATGGCCTCTCCCTCTGTCCCATGTCCCTTTGTTGAGTTTATTCATTTTTCACCCATGAATAACAGTTATTTATAGCCCAGTCATCTTTTCATGGGTCATTACTGGTGTTGAGGGGGGTCAGGGTTAACTCAGTCCTGAAGCGTCATTAGTCTTCATTCTGGCTATGAATTCATCCAACTGAGTTCCAACTGACTGGTATGCCAGCTATGCAGTCTTATGGCATGCCGCCTTGCCGCTTTTGTTGAGAGGGAGTACCTCTGGGTATGGCAACGGTATTCCCAGCATCCACAGGCAACTGTTGGCTGAGTCTGCTTCTCACAGACTGTTTCGGACTTTGCTGATGGTAATGGGGCTTGTCAAATTGTAAGTCGATTCTTAATGAACTCAAGTGCCTGCTGTGAGCTTCTTTAGTCTCTCATCTCTTTATAGCACCTCTAAGCTTAATCTCAGGCCACCGGTTAGTTTGAATGTATTCAAAAACAACCGGCTTTAACTTGACACAAACCTTCTTTTAGTACAAGATAATATCAATTTCCAGCTGCCTCAGGGGCCACACTGCTCTGACTTTGCATAACCGGTAGTTGCAGAACAAAACACTCTCTTTACTACTGCTTTGTGCTGAAAGGTCACATTTAAAATGCAACCATTAATGTCCAATGTGTTAACAACTGTAGGCAAGTGTGTTGTAAGTCTTCTCCATGCCGACTTATGTTGATGCTTGAGTAGTTCCCGGGCCAAAGGAAGGACTTCTTCTGCCCTGAGTCCACCCCCATTCCCCAAGGTTGGGGGGTACGGCTGTGGCCTGGCTCGGGACAACAGCTGTCCTCCTGCAACAGGTGGTCAGGAGGAAAGTTTTAACAAGGCTCGAGACTGAAGGATTATCGATGCTGGGAAAATCTACATTTAATAGCTTTTGGGACACACGGATGGATCTACAAGCTTTAACACACACATGGTCTTAGTGTGCAGTTTGGCCCAAGCAAGCAGTCCCCCAGCCACTCAGCCTATACCACCTAAGAAGCTTAATGCTTCCTATAATTGAAATGAGATTTCTGGCAGGATCACTGCAGCTTTGTCTACTCCCCTCAACACCCTCACTCTGTGCACAGCCCCGCTGTCCCTTGACATTGCCATACTGTAGTTAATGCACCAGAGTAGGCCAAGGACATTGAAGCCAAGCCAAATACACGCTTACATCTAAATATCCTGAGCGAGAACTCTTGGTTTTACGTAAATAATTGTTCATGAGTTTCCTTAAGTGAGTGTTTTTGATCTGGAAAGTTTTGGACCAGAACTTAATTTTGTGGTCCCTGGAAACTGTAAGCGTTACTTGAACTCTGTTCTGGACAGTAGTATAGTTTGGGAAATGACACCAAACAGGTGATCTGGCATCTCAAGCTTTGGCACATTCAATGTGATTGTCCACACTCATGATGCTTGATATATAAACTGACTAAACTAACCTGGCTAGCTGGCCTTAGTTAACAGGAGCTGGACATAACACCAGATCTTCTAACCCAGATATCTTGATAACAATGTATATCTTGATACATCGTTTTTTTGGTATTTCAATAAATAAATCCCCTAACCTTGGGAATGTCCAAGCCCAATTTCATCCTCTATGTGTGGTACCTCAGTGTCTACAATGGAATCGTGTCTTTTCAGCCTTCGGGATCGTTAGATCAGGATCTGTGTTATCGCCCAGAGACAGGCTCTGATCCGGCCCTCTATATTAATGCAGCAGATCTCCCTGTGGATCTACCATGGGCGAAGGTCACCTTCCTGTCCCCATCGATTCAAAGCCATGATGTCTTTTATCCCCAGATTTAAATGTTTTGATGTTATATGATTTTACTCATTTTTATAAACCATCTATCTTCATTTAGTATTTTAGTGAATATACAGTATATCAAAGATTGGACTATGCAGAGACCATTTGACATTGTCAGTCCTTGTTAGTCTGTTTCTTCCAGAGGAAGGTAACACTCAGTCCAGCATGATGATCAGGGTGCTCTGTCAGACTCAGAGGTAAGGGGGTCGGACACTAGGGGTGCTCGGGGTAAATGGGATCTGAAAACTTATCTCATCCATCAGTGTCCTTGCCCATATTGTATGAGGAAGCCCCTGTTGGCGGCTATTGTTCCCTGACAGACCCTGCCTCTTCATTAATGAACTCCAGCATTGATTTGTATTCCTGGCCACTGGGCTCTGATTGGGGCCATAGTGGGCTGGGAGGGGTGAATCCTCACAGTTGTGTTATCCTGCTGTCACTTTCTCTCGATGAACTTATTTTTACTTTGTTGGGCAATGTTTTGAACTCCTTGGGATCTCCCTCTCAAGGTAGCTTTAATCTGCATGCTTTTGAATCCACAGAGAACAAACTAGATGAATTGTATGTAGGGCTGTACCTAATGTCATTTTACAAGTTTATATGTTAAGCTTTTTAATGACACTTTTTGAATGTCTATTTAGTTGGTTAAACATTAAGTAACTGGAAATGTTTGGATCAAATGAGTAAAAAACAATCCTACGCTGCCTGCCACCACTGGAATCTAATTCTAGTGGTTTGCAGTGTTTTAACTTCACCTTTTTGGACTTGGAACATCCCCCAAGTTGCAGTTTGTCTGTGTGATTATCTTTTCATGTTATAAGTTCCCAGCAGACTTTAAAAGAAGTATCTTTTTAGTGCGTCTGAAGGGAGATCTCAAACCCACAGTGGTGCTCATACAAGCACACACTCTCTGTAGTGTTTCATTGCAGTGCTTTCCAGGAGAAAGCACGTAATTTCCCCTCTGTCTTTTTCAGACATCATAACCTTAACACACAGAACTGTGCGGTAACTGTTGGGCACTTTGCCTCTGGCGTTGCTGCTCCGACGCCACAAGGTCGACACGTACATCTATGAGAAAAGAGCCAAAGAGACACTCCAAGGTGAAGTCAGAGGAGATTTTCCTCTCTCAAAGCTCAGCACATTTGGTCCTTATTTCATGGCCACTCCTCCCAACTTGGTTTTTATTAGTCTCCTGCTAGTTTACACACTTAATTAAAGACTCCCCTCAAAGTCGGGTGGACCATTTTTAAGAGGTTTTAAACTTGCCGTCATCAGGAACTTTTATCCATTGTTTTTGAGGCTGTGATGGATGCAAATATATGGTGGAAGAATTGCAGTCTTTGAGTAAATGCTCATCTTTAAATTACAACAGTTAAGTGAACTTAAAACTTGGTTAGTAACATTGAGGCTCTAACAAGTCATTGTCCTAAGACTATACACAAAAAAGAAACATTGACACTGAAGTATTATTACCAGCCGCCTGGGAAATCTAAACGAAAAACAAAAGTACTGCCCGGGTATATCACCTTGTAAAAGTTCTGAACGACCCCTGAGCAGTTAACATAAAAGATTGTTTTCTCTAACACTTAAATCACTGCAGTTGATGTTGTCACCCCAGTGTGATTTCTGGCAACTGGCAGTCAAGGCTCTGGTCCAACAGTGGTCTTTGTAGTGCTCACCGAGGAGCTATAAAGCCCCAAGTGTCCCGGTGCTAAAATACCAGAAGGTAGATGAGATATTTGAATAACTTGCGGCAAAGCCAGAAAAAGCTGCAGGGGAAACTAAACCAAAGAAGTCCTGCTAGTTTTCAGTCAATCTTTGGCGTTGAGTCTCGCAAGGTAGGTTTCAATATCTGTGCATTTGGGCTTGTGTGTGTTAATGAGCTTGTGTTAGATAGTCTTAAGGCGAACTGTAGTAAAAAGTAGCCTTCCCCTCCCTTTCTCTCTTGACTACCAATGAACTTGCATGGTGGAGTTTTCCATGTGGCCCCCGGGGCAGACTGACTACACAAATCTCAGCTGTGAGCACAGAGAAACCCTGAAACCATGGCCTGTCAGCGGTCAGCTCCATGGAACCAACTTCTATCCCAATATTGACTTTACTCTCTCAGCATGAAGAAAAGTTGTGAATGAAACACTTGAAAGGGTGTTTTCAGATGGATTTTCTTTTCTTAGAGTGGCTTTGTACTTCATTGAAGAAACTCGGACTGAAGTTGAGAGTCGGCCTCACGGATAGGGGTTCGATCTTATCGGATATCTCTAAAGTGTAACAGACAAAGTTACAGTGAACAGTTTAAGTAGAGCACCGTCTTCCTCAGGGATCTACCTTCTCTTTGACTGCACTGGATATTTGACATATGTTTTGAATGAGTCACAGCTTTTCTTCTGTAGATGTTGAGGTAAAAAGAGTGTGCCCTTCCTCTGTTTACCCTTACTGTGCCACATGTGGAGCTCTCTCTCTGGCAGAGAGCTGGCCAACAGTGCAAACACAGCGCCAGGCGACCACTGTAACGCCACACCTGCAGAAAAGCCAACGTGTCTCCTCCTGTGATGTAGTGGTCAAGACTGCCTGATGGTGTTTTTTTATGTTTTTCTACAGGGAAATGCTCCGTAAATTGCTTTCAGGTGACTTAACATAACTACTAGCAGCCATATGGGAGTTGTGGTGTATTACCTCAACAACACCCAAGAACAAAGCAGTGTAAATCAATAGGAAATAAAAGAAGCTCATAAATAGCCGATGTTTCTCTGGCAGGTCTTTTAACAGCAGAGGAGCCCTCACCACAAACACTCGGCCCCTTTTAGTCTTTAAGCGTGAGGTGGGAACAGTCCGGGATTTTGGGAATCTTGACGTTCCCGATAATGGACTGATACATATGTTGTTGGTGTTCCAATCTTTCAACGCCTTTAACTCAGATGTCATTGGGTTTTTGTGAAAATATCACAGCCCAACTGTAATTCAGTGGACTGATGTTTGTCAGGAGAACGGATATTACCAATGTGCCACAGCCAGCGGCAATTATTGATCAAAAAGATTGATTTCAAAAGGAAGGGAGATTGATTTCAAAAGGAAGGGTTCCCGTTTATAGTTTGTCCTCCATAGAGCGTACTGTAGGTTGGCGTCACTGCTATGGTGAAATAAATATGATTTAACATGGTGTCAAGTCTTACACATGATCTTCACATCAAAACAAGAGCTTTTTATTTATAGTCTTGCAGGGTAAGTGTGAGTGAGTTATTCAAGAGCTGGCCCTTTTAACACACTCTTAGATGTTTTAGTAGTTTTCTTTGAGGAGTGAAGTTTCTCTGGTTTTGAAGTTTGAGCGTTTAACATCTGGCCCCTTCGTAAAACCACGATTACAATCCACCACAACCATCACAGATATTGAACCCACACATGCACCAATTAAGTTGGAAATTCACATCCCAGACTGCGTCCTTCTTATCCAAGATTTTTCACATTGTGCGGCAGACTGTCCCCTCGCATTACTGTCGCAGGGAGGGGGCTTAAGGGGTTAGGAAAGGTTAGCAGACAAGTTATAAAGAACCACCAGACATAACTAACGTGTGTGTGTGTGTGTGTCAGCTTTAAAATAGTGTGTGGTGATGACGACAGTGTTACTACAGATGGGAAGGATGGCTTGGATTGTGTTTTGTTGAAATTGAACATGTGTGTGTGTTGTATTGTGATGGGGGGGCCTCTGAGAAAAGCAGGGCAGCTTCTTGCCGAGCAGACATGCTGTCATCAGCAGATAGTTAGTCTGCAGGAACAATGGGGCTGGCTCTCTGTCTTGTCTGTCAGTCACTCCAGCATGCAATCATCCAGGAATGTCTTTCTTCTGCAGACAGCGGAGTGAGAGGTGGAGAGCACTATACGCTAAAATAGGCTGGACTTCGTTTTCTTCTTAGACAGCAGCGTTCTGCCCTCTTTACGTTTGTTCTGTGTTCATGTGCAGTCAGCTTTTTGTTCACAGAAGCCCAATATTAGCATTGGGTTACTTAAGATTGCCTTTTTGTCATCACGGTAGAACGCATTGTTATTGTATTTAAGGGAAGAAAAAAAATCAGCAATTGCATGTTATTCATGCTCTGAAGTTGCTTAAATACCCCCCCCCCCTGGGGCAATGAAACTCCACATTTTTACCAGACCAAACATCTTATTAATTTGTGAAATGAAAAAATAGCCTCTTTTTTTTGTTTTAAATACATTGATTTATAAAGAAAGTATTCAGCAAATAGTAGTCAATCGTTCAAAAAACCTAAAAAAAGTGAACTGCAGTGTAGGGCTGCTCAATTAATCGTATTTTAATCGTATTTTAATCGTATTTTAATCGCGATTACGATTATGGCTTGCAACGATTACGAAAACAAAGTAATCGAAATAAAACGATTATTTTTTTATTATTTTTTTTTTTTAAGTCCAGGGTAATCAACTGTTAAAAAAATACTGTTCAAACTTTTTTTCTCCAATAAATGGATGTTTTCAAAGTCAACGAATAATCGCGTTTAATAATCACAATTACAATTATTGACCCAAATAATCGAGATTATGATTTTTGCCATAATCGAGCAGCCCTACTGCAGTACCATTTCATCAGAAAACTCATCCCAAATGTCCCCACCTTGTGTAGTATCCAGGACTAGCTTTGCATTCTTCCTGTTGTAGCCATATAAAGGGACATTGAGCGTTTCACGTGAACAACCCAGAAAGTGGACAATGGCTGCACTATGTGAAGACTTTGTGACCCTCTCTGGATAATTTCCCCTTCTTGTTTTGGTTTTGAAGACCTTGGCAAATGCTGGGCCAAGCACTTTGGATTCATTCGCTCTGGTTTTGGTCCTTTTCGTTCAACTATGTGCTTACCCACCTTGGATTTGCCTTGTGGGTCAAAAATGCAATTTTCTGCAGAGATTAGTCGCTTATTTGGGGCTTTTTTTCTGCATACGTTTGTTTTTCTTCAAAAGGTGGTTGTGGTAACTGCAGCGCTTACAAGAAGTGGTTATGATGAGGCCATCCCTCTCTTTTTTGAATGAGATTTCATTCACCACTATAATCAAATCATATTTTTTTAAAAGGGTGTAAAATCTAGGGGGTGTAAGAAAATTACATAAACAATTAGAATCACAATATAATATGTTGTGATGCTATATTGCCTTTTGAAAACATGACTGTTTTAATGCTTATATTTGTGTGTTCTTTGTACAATGACAGTTTTCCTTAATTAGATTTGAACAAATTGTGATATATTTATAGCCTTACAGTATTGAAATATATATTTTCCCTTCATCATGATATCATATGGACAGACTCTTGCCAATACAAAGCCCTATACCTTCTCATTCAGAACGACTGAACTGTCATATTCTTGTGTTGAGAGGCAAGCTGCGATCTTTTGTGTTTTTCTTTGTGTTTTAATGTGAGCCCTTTCCTGCTTTTTTTGTCAATGTCAACACATAAGATACTATCTCTGTACTGTGCTCACAGATATCAGTCACCTTATACACGTTGCTCTACTGTTTGTCAAAATGCATCACCATAAGTGAACGAATCAATGTGGCGAAACCCCCATGACCCTGCAGTGTTGTGTGGTAGTCTCTGCAGATTGGCTGGCAGCAGATGGTGCCTTATAGTAATCCAGATGATGATGATGATGATGGCAAGATGATGTAATGCATTAAGGCGGTTAATAATTTTGGATCATGTGGGAGTTTCTCCTCCTTCCAAAAAGATTAGTCAGCGGCTGTAGAGGGAAAGAAGATCCACTCTGGTTCCTTTTACTTTGAGTGCCTATTAGGAGAGGAAAAATGCTGACATTGCAGTAACGTAATATGCTGTGCTTGTGAGGCAGCTCAGAGGCTGTTTCTATTGTGTGAGGATGCAGCTCTGATCCAGTGCTGCTAAATCGCTACACAGTACAGTGGAAGTCCCTCTTGCTTTGACATTTGTTGGGTTCAAAAAGTCTAACGAGTTCTCGCATGTAGAGTGGCCTGGTGCTTGGGGAAGAGTCACTCTGCTGAACCCTGGAGAGCACGTTGGAGGGGAAATGTGTGAAAGTGACTGCAATGTCACCTGAGTGTGAATGATTTAGAGCAGTGCGTTTGTTGTGTGTTTGTTTGTTGCTGCGATTGGTTTATTACCCCGCCTGTCTGCCCCCCACCTGTCTCGCCTCTTTCTCCCGTCGGACCGCTCTGAATATTGAAAGGGTCTGCTGGAGCGTGATACCGCCTGATTAAGTGTCAATATGCATGTAAGGCTTAAACTGATCAAACTGATTTGCAGACTGATTACTGACGTCATGTGGAGGTCAACCAGAGGCTTAGGTCTACCAATGTGTCAGTAGACAGTGTACTCACCAAGTCTTGATCATTCACCTTTCTATACCGAAGGGAAATGTGCACCAACGCATGTGAGCCAAACTGGGAATTTCTAAAAAAGCCTCTGCCAAGCAAACATATGAAAGTGTTTTATTTTTCCAAACTCTGCTGGGAGCTGTTTCAACAGCATCTGCTTTTGTATTATTCTTTTTCAGCTGTTGGTAGTTCCTCTCTCCTTTTTTTGAGCAGTGCATCAAGCAGATTAAGTGCATAAAAGAACGATCCAAGGCACGCTTTTGAAAGTAAGAAGCCTTTAATCAAATCGAATTTTGTCATTTTCAAAGTGTGGAAATACTATAAACGCCAAATGCTCTATTCGTATAGAATTGGAATGTGGCAAAGGTTGGCCTCTTAAAGTTGCTTATCTGGCGATTGTGTAGACACGGTTAACAATATGACATGCTCTGTTTTAACTCGAGGAAAATTCACATGTCACATTTTGGATCACAAGGCAGCCCATGATAATGACATTATAAGGATACATTGTGGTGATTTGAATCAACCAATTAAAAAGGGTTGAACAGTTGCATTGTGCTGCATGTAGCTGATAAAGAACCTCTCTTACCAAAGCAGCAACATGAAACTGACTGTGTTGCTGCAGCATATGCATCAAAAGCTTTACTCACAAAGTGAACAGCTTACTATAAATCTTTTGTCCATTTGGCTTGACTTCCTCCACAAAAACATCAATGCTGCTTCCAGGGAGCCCAGATGAGCTGGTCAGAGTGCTGCGTTTCTATTTACCGCCTGATTTATCATATCTGTGTATAAACTCAGTGATGTCATGCTAGCTACAATAATCTGTGACTTGCATTTACCAATATTTGAGCAAAAACAGCTATTAACAGAAAGCCACATTCACAGATTGGTTTCGAAACAATTTTGCATTTCTCTTATGAAATTATAAAATGCATGATGAAACACACACAGCCTTTTTATGCAAACACCGTTACATGCTTCGACAGTAGCTCACCCTTGTTTGACCTCTTACCAAACACAGTCACACCATCAAAAAGTCAATCAATAAATAATAAATAAAGGTTTTATGGGCTCATTTAGAAATTTGCTTCCAGCAAAACCGAAACAAAGGAGAGATCTTATTCTGTGAAAGACAAGTGTATAAAGAGATTTACACATCTAGTGAAATATTGTATTTTATCCTAAGTTGTACTCTTAACTCTCGTTTTAAATGTAGACCCACTGTCAAGCCTTCTACTGTCTGACAGAAGCTCGGCTAGCAGCAGAAATGCTCTCAAGGCTTTGAGTCCTGGGAGTAGATTGAATGTAGAGAGCAGAGTGGTATCAGCTCTGCTAAGAAAACACTCAGTGGCTGTCTCCAGTTACCCTTTAAAAGTCTGTGTGTGGTTGGATTGGTTTGGCGGTGTAGACAAAGATAGTACTCTGCAGCTGTATTTTTTCTCACTGTGTCTCTGCCTGTTTTGAGAGTACCTGTTTAACAGTATGGCTGTGTGGGGTCTCAGCTACAGTTAATAGGATAATAGCATATGTAACATGAGTCATTTTACAACATTTGAATTAACTAAAACCACATCGCTCTAAGTCTTACTTTGACTCAGAGGAACAAGCAGCTTCTGGTCGGCTTCATTTAATTTGCACAGTTCCCATAAGACATCAGATTTTATTTTTAACATGTTACTTTTACTACTATACTACAGTCTGGAAGTTTGTTTACGTAAAAACCTTTGTTGGGAAACGGTTCCTGCTCTGGTTTTTGTCATTTGGGTTATTGTACATTTTGTTTTAAGCTGTTAGTTTGAATTGTTTCAGATTTGGATCCAGTTGGAATAAAACTGTCATTTTATGTTGCTTGAGAAAAAAAACGTCTCAATGATATTTTGCGATTACTGCCAAAAGCCTTGTTAATATATGAAACATTTTGAAGTAATACTAGTAATGGTGCTGTTCTCTTTTTATGTTTTAACATTATTTTTGACACAGTTTGTTGAGCAACATAAATGAGGTGGGCAATTTTTGTCCAAACTTGATGCAGGCTCTGAAATATTTTCACTGGGGACAATTTGCCTTTCATAGCAGGAAACGCACAGGTGTTACTCAAAGCATTAACAATGGTTCTGTTTTAATAACCGTTTTAAAATCACAAGCCATCATACAACCCACCAAGACTCTGAGACTGAAGCATCTGAATTTAGTTTTTGTGTGCCTTTCACTACTGTGTATGTTAAAAAGTATTTCAGAAGATGTCAAATTGGGTAAAATGTCTCTCCAGCAGCTGGTGGTTATCAATCCAATAATCAGCTGTTGACTGAATTGCAGCTCAGCCTTGAGTTTTATCTTGTGACTGATTAGTTTGTTTTGTCTCTACTTTTCCCAAGGTGTAAAACGTAACTGCTGAGGTGAATAAGACCGATTAAAACGGAATAAATGTAGGAAATGCATGGCTGTTTACAATTTCACCTCAGCCAATATCCTTATATCTAAAGAATATGTAGTTGAAAAAGGCGACTCCACAATAAAATGCTGTGGATCAGCTTGTAGTTGATGATCCATCTGCAATGTCTCGGAGCATATTGTCAATGCTTTTTATTACTTTTTCATTCTGCCTCTACCATTGACACTTGATTTATTTGTCAGTTCTTCTTTTAAAGTCATGTCAGCCTGTCTCTCTCTCTGTTCCATTATATGTGTTTTTGCAAGTATGTGTGTTAGTGAAATATGACCCATGGGAAAACTAAGTTCTGAATAGTTCTTCCATTATGCAATAGCTCATAACTAGGATTTTAAATACAGCACAGATTTATGGATGTAATACATGTTGTCATCGCATGCAGTGGTGTTGCAGTGCAGTGTGGGTGTGTACAGCATTGGTGTGTTTGAATGGGGGCCATTGTGTGTTTTTGTTTCAGAGAGTCTGGGGATCTCATGTGTTTCAGTCAGTTGGGGAGCAGAGCAGGAAAAAGTGGCGCCGACTTTGGCCAGCTCGGGTGGACGTGCTTAATAAAGTCCCTAAAAACTAATATCCCAAAATCCCCCTCGCCCCCAGAGACTCCCTCACTCATCACCGCTACAGTGCTGCATTGTCTCGGCTGGACTCCCAGTGTTTGTTCTACTTAGTGTGTGAATCTGAGCTCAATGTGTTTGAAAGTGTGACTATGGTTATTTAGGTGTGTGTGCGTGTGCGTGTGCCAGTCTATACACATCTCAGGGAAATTGTGCTTCATGTATAGCCTGCAGATGCTTATTGCTTTTGCCTTATAAGCTATTATACTGATGCTACTGTACATCATGACTCTGCTTTTCATTTGACACACACACACACACACACACACACACACACACACACACACACACACACACACACACACACACACACACACACACACACACACACACACACACTAACTGACGATGAATATGGTCTATTTTTAGTTTTCCCTTGAATAATTCATTTCGGATGGAGATTGCACTAAGACACACACACACACACACACACACACACACACACAGAACATTATCATCCATACAAAGGTGATTTACAGTTTCACTGCAGAGCTGTTGTCTCAGAATACTAACCCTGTTTCTACACCCATAAATCGCTGAGTACATCTCATACAGTTCTTGTTTTGTGCTCAGGTCACCAAATCAAAGCTTTATAGGTGGAATATAAAATGTGGATGTCATACTCATACATTGCTGGCTCGCTACCGAGTAACGTTAATTGGAAGAAGTGTCAGAAAAATGGCAACAAGCGTTATTTAAAGAAATCTAAAGTATATACATTTCCTTAATGTTCTTGAAATATGCAAAGTAAATTAAAGTAATTAGTTGAAGTAGTAAATCTACTCTGAGTTGAGTGGTGACATTTCAGCCTCTGATTCTTTGTGTCTGTCTGCAGGCGCTGGACGTGGACCGCAGTGTTCTGTACAAGATGAAGAAATCTGTGAAGGCCATCTACACGTCTGGTCTGGGTGAGTCCTCCTGTCTGTTCTTTATGTCTGGCTTTTCATTTTCCTATCTTTCACTTCAGTCGGAAGCCTTTAAAGATGTCACTTAGCTCCTTTTCATGATGAAAACAATCTAGACATTGATTTATCATATTTCTGATATCTCTTTATCAAATGAATTCATCTCTTTGAGTTTGGGGTTTAGTGGCTGCTGGACTGAGTTAGCATACTCAGCTATTTTTTACGTTTTATTCTATTTATATGTCTTTTACATAGTGTAATGAGTTAAAATGCAAAATGGATAAACATTTGAAAATATGAATTGAATGCATCCATAATGCATTTGTTCCACTGCCTTGGAGTTAGAGTTAGGTAGGAGAGTTTTTGTGTTATTATTACCGTGCTCATTGTGGCTGGTTGGGCCAGTGTCGGGTGTTTGCAGTGTCTTTTGTTTGGCCGGCCTGAAAGTTCCCCGCAGAGAGAGGGAGAGAGAGGGAGAGAGGGACCTCTGAACAATGTGCCGAGCATGTCTTTTTCAGAACAGTGTGAGCTCTGTTCAGAGGGGCAGCTGTCCGATCCAGACCCCCAAAGGAACAGCTGGGGAGGGGTACACGCTGCGTTTTGTGTGTGGGTGCTGAGGCATGGACACACCTCACTTTGCATTTGCATATATGAAGTGCCTTTTGGTGGCTACAAGAACCTCTATTTTGTTATCCCATGACATAAAAGGCTGGTATTGTGAGTCAGTATGTGTTTTCCCGTTCAGCTGCCAGATTAAATGCACCTGTTGTTATAAACCGTATATATATATAACCTTCATTTCAATCTATACTTTATTGCAGGAACGTAGACCTGTATAACATTATCCGGTGTTTCTGGCAGTATTTTTCTGTCAAAACAATTGTGAGAAAGCACATTTTTGCCTCAAAGTGTGAAGCTTGTCCAGATCAGTGTTTACAATAGAAACACTGTATTATCTGTGGAAAGGCAAGTGGGAATGTTGTCATTCACAGTTCTCCAAGGGAATCTCTGCCAGACTCTGATCTGTTTTGAAAACAAACAAGACGACACTATGGAGCCCTTTTAGTTTTATGCCAATGCCAACCCTGTAGCTCTAGGGTACTTTGTAGACATCACATGATTAAGATATAATGTATGTTCCAAATATAGATTGAAGTCTGCTGTTAAAGCCAATCCACTGAAGATACAGTAGCAACAATATAATAGTTGTATGTCAACAGCTGATCAAGTTATTTTAATGTGAAAGGGGTTGCTGTTACTGACAGAAGTAAAGATAGTTTATACCTTTTCAGCTCAATTGTGTTTCAGCCTCTTTCCGCTCATTCAGTCAAGAAATAATATTGGCAGTAAAGAAATATCCCTTTTAGCTTTTAAAAATCATGCAGGTAAAATGCATTACTAAATTAGATGACAAATGTATTTGCCCAAGGAAAATGTGCTTTGCAATTACAGAAAGGAAAGACAACCTATACTTACTGTTGCTGCTGACACGCACTAAGCAGCTGTTACACAGTACCTAAAGCAAACCGTAAAGAAAGAGTGTGAAAGCATGTTCTTCAGAGATGATGCGTGACAAATCCTGGATAATGAGAAACACAATAGGGAGCCTCAACACTGACTGCCTCAATACTCAGAGATAAACTGTAGGTATGACAGGCTGTCGAGCCCAAACCCTTGAAGCATATTTTCAGCTGTGAGGAATAGTAATGATGAGGAGGAGAGGATAGGGAGGAAGATGGAGGTGTAGTTGGAATGGTTACAACCAGAGATGCTGAGCAAGCAATCTAATTTTGTAGCAGTGAATACAAAAAATATTGGAATTGCCAGTTAAAGAGATGGGAAAATATGGCTGTACATTTGAGCGAGAGAGCCCCATGTTGCTGCAGGGGCCTGTCAGGTTGTTAGATTTTTGGTTTTGATGAATAAACCAGCAGCAGCAGCAGCAGCAGCAGCAGCAGCATTTTAAACCGCTGAAGAACCTGCAGCAGGGCTCTTCGGACAGACGTGCCAAAGCTGCTGAACAGATAAAGACTCGAGGCAGACCTATAGGTGTGCAGGAGGGCTGGATGGAGGTCCTGAATAATGCAGCACCTGACAATGTTGCGTCATTGAAAACACTCAAACTGATGGCTGGCATGTCTTTTAAGTTACGGCTGCACACTCAAATATTTATTTCTTGCCTGCAAGGTAACTGACTGTTTAAATGAAGAACATTTTTGACTTTTTTTACATTTCTCTAAATAAGGCAATATGTGTTCTTAGCTATTTTCACGGCTAATGAAATATAGCATGTTTTCAATTTGGAGTCGACACTGCAAACACAGCCTTCCTCTTTAATATTTGCACAAATCCAAAAGCCTGTTGATATCTAACTCTGGCATAATAATGAAAGTATGTATCTCCTTTGACCAGAAATGTGGTGCGTTCTGGAGAACCCCCAATTGAGATGCATATACCGAATGCGCTCTACACATGTTTCTTAGTCCTGAATAATATCTTGTCTTAATCAGAAATTATGCAATTGGAATAAGGCCCTAATACAGGAATATCTAAGTGGAATATGGTGTTAACATGACCCATATCTCATTTGGAATATTGTCACATTTCTGAATAATAATGGAATATTAGATGTGACCATATTGTAAATGAGGGTTCAAGTGTTTTTTTGATAGAGTTCGTAGAGGGATATGGAATTGATATGAGCTTGGCCATATGTTGTGTGAGCGTCAAACGTTGACCCGTCAGAACAGAGTGTGAGCGAATGAATGTGGGAGAGAGGAAGCAGAGACCAGTCTGCTATCTGGTGATTAAACCCTGTGTGTTACTGTTTGCTTGTGAGTGAGAAAGAAAGATAGAAAAAGTAGAGAAACAAGCCTATTGGATGTCAGATAAGCCTCAGCAGGGACATAGAAACTTTCTATTGTGTTTTTTAACAGTAAAGATAATGTAAAGGAGGTTGTTAACAACTGTGTCTGAGAAAGTCATTTTTGCTGGGTGAAAAAGTGTGTTTTTGTCTTTTCAACCGCATCATGGCCTCTGTCCTTCAGCTAACACAAGCTTATCATTTCCCGAGGTCAAGCAACAGGAATCTTTTTTTTGTGTCTCTCTGTGTCTTACACTTAGTGCCAAACAAACATTTTTAAGTGTATCTCTTACCCTTTAGATGGGCCAAAACCCACTTACAAAGTTTAATTTCAAGAGGAAATATGTAAAATTGTAATGAACGTAACCACATGTATAAAAGTAAAACCTATTGCTAGTACAATTAAATACAGAGGAACTCTTACTAGTTAAATAAATGAGCTCTCAAATGCTAATAACAGGCTTAATAATAAATTTCCAGGAAAACAATACAATCTGGGAAGATCAGCTAAACTAAGATGTTGTCAGTAACAAAATAAGTAGATGGTTTTATGCTACCCGTGCCTTAAGACACTTTCAGTAGTAGTTCACTAGTTCTCAAATTTCAGTTTGGGATCCTCACAAATGGTCGCGTAAAGTAATGCTCGACAGTGATGTCTGATGACAATGTGCCACAGTTAGAAATAGATTTGTTGTAAGCATTTTAAGCATCAAAATGGTACAATAGTAGTGAGTGTTCAGCGTTTATAAATGGCATGAAATATTGACAAAAGGTTACAGAAGAGGGGGAAGTTTTCAGAGGCAGTACTAGTTAGCATGCAAAGACAATGTTACTTTAAGAAAGCTCTTTAACATCAGGTTAATGTACTGAAAATGTTTAGGCAACATGTTGAACCGCATTGAATTAGCAGGTTCTGTTTACAGTGTAAACTAAAGCAAAGGCTGCCTCTGCCCTCGGTGTCACTGCTCTTGGTTTCCTTGCCGTCTTACTAGAGTAAAGTACATACAGTACATATTTTGGCGTGTAATGCACTCTTTTTTTGGGTTGAAGCTGCTCTGCAGACTGCATTTGTGATGCATTTCATGTTTCAATAGATACACATGTACTACATCACTAAGCAGCCGGGGGTAGATTGGGCAGTTAGTCGGCGCTCATGTGCCGCTTCAAAAACAACAGAGCCGCAGCCAAACAGCTGGAGCTGATATGTAAACAGCGGAGTGTGTGGTCAGGTTCAGTGTCTGACACAAAACACACTTTTAAAGTTTATTATATGTTTCTCATTTCTCATTTCACTGCTTTGAACCAAAAGCTGTTTTATAAGGCTTATTTAAAATGTCCTTAATCTATGAATTGTTGCGTCAACAAGATGCAATGCTTGTTTTGGCCCAACAACTATCTCCCAAAGATACTGTAGGTTGTTTACCAAAAGTCTAGACGACAAATATTCATGTTTTTAAGCTGCTTAAAAAATAACTTACTTAATTACTAGTACTAGTTTAAGGTTCACTATGACTGAGTGATAATAATTCGGTGTGTATTTTTTTTTCAATGCAACTTCACATATACTATATTTTTTAAGACTAAACCATTAACCACTCAATTGAACTTTATTGTCTGTGTTCTCGAGGCAGTGGGAAAAAGTCACTATCTCAGGTACTTTGTAGTAGCAGCTGTTCAAAACCCTCATTTACCACTTGTGTGCTGAGTCTTGTCGGAGCTTTATCATCAGCTCAGCTGCGGTTTAAATTAGATTTGTCTGATGTGAGGAGGTCGGCAGGTAGTGACTCAGAAGCTTTTAGCTTTCCCCTTTTAATAACATGATGGATATCTCTGCAGCAGAGACATGAGCTTATCCAGCTTCTTCAACACATCTGACACATCTGCAAAGTGTGTGTGTGTGTGTGTGTGTGTGTGTGTGTGTGTGTGTGTGTGTGTGTGTGTGTGTGTGTGTGTGTGTGTGTGGCGATTTGCAGATAAAAAGCAGTCATGATGTGGCAGCAGGTTTCTTTTACCGACATCTCTTTTTTCCTTAAGTCCTTTCCTCACGCCACCCTCAAATCCTTTTCTGTCTCTTAGTGATCGTTGTCATAGCAACAGTCCCCAGTGCCCCATCCCTCCGCTGCTGTCCCGATGGCATTAGCTGTTATCAGCTGCCTACCCTGGCGTGAAGTGAATTAAGTGGAATCATCTAGGCCTGGCCCGGTGGTAGATTAGGTCGACTTTAGACACGCTGGGAGACTTCTGTCACAGCTGCTTTATGGGTTCCCCCTCACTGGTAACTGACTGGGGTTATTTTAGACTTTGGGGGTTAAATCTGTATATTTTTATTTTCCTCTTCCTGTCTTTACGTTTCTTTTACCGTAACTTGTTTGTCTCTGTCCCCGCCTTTCACTTCTGAGAGTTGTCTTCACCTCTCTCAGTACAACCATTAATAAAGTGAGGATCAAGATATTCTTCTACCTCTGGTGTTTTTATCACAAATACGGGCGAGGGTGCAGAAGCTATTCGAGGTAGAAATATTAGGATCTTAGCCATTTCAACTTTGCATAAAAGTATATACAAATGACCTTTCTCACCTCACCTCCTTCACCATCAAGATCATTGTCAAATAACTTTCTGTTGTCTTACTAATCAACTTCATGACTCTTTTCTTGGTGATGGTCAGAATAACTAGTTGAACCAGTCAGAGTGATGCAGGATTCTTACCTCCCTCATAAGTTTACATCTATAATAATGTTTGATATTTTTTATTATTATGAAGTTATATGCAGCTATTAATAAGCTGCATGAGAAAACTGCAGCATTGTATAGAAGAGACTCCTCACCTCATTGTCCTTATTCCAGAAGATTTTCTTACACTCAAATATCAAATATAATATACAAACGATCACTTGTGTGCAGAAGGAAACCTTGAAATGTAATGGGAGGATCAGGCAGCTGAAAAAATCTTGGCCTCCTAGAAGACCACCATCCATTATTCATACCCAGAGATTATTTATTGAATTGTAACAATGAAAGTGAAAGCCCTTAGTTTGATTACACTAGCCCATCCAAGCTGACCTCTGTGTGTGTGTGTGTGTGTGTTTCAGCGCATGTCGAGAACGAGGAGCAGTACACTCAGGCCCTGGAGAAGTTTGGAGAGAACTGCGTGTACAGAGACGACCCTGATCTGGGTTCAGCTTTCCTCAAGTTCTCCGTCTTCACCAAGGAGCTCACTGCGCTCTTCAAAAACCTGGTGAGCCTACGTTGTGTGTTTCTGTGTGCATTTGGGGGTGGAGTAAAATCTTCTGGGGAAAAAGCAAGATTTCCATCCTCTCCTCTCTAATTGTCTCCATCCCCTTGAGTCCCTGTGAGTCTCTAACTAACACACACATCGAGCACATACCAAGTCCAGCTGGAACTTAAAGCCCCCGGGGAGGTATAGCTCTAGTTTTTCCATTGAGGCGGCCAAAGAGCCACTGCAACACAACATATCTCCTGGATCTAAATCAACCTGATCTCTTAAAGCCAGGTTTGTTGTACTGAGGCCAGAGCTTTATTGGAAAAACCTGACACCATCATGTGAGGTCTGTTGCTTCCGCCTTCGACACTGTATCGACTCACACTGAGATCAGGAGATTTGTTTTTATTAGTATTATCTCAACACCTTATATTAAAGAAATATGAGCTGCCTGCCTGACCTGGATGTGAAGATGTAATCTCTCGAAGCTCGAGCTCTCGCTTCCTAGACTCCACGTGCAGCAATACACACAGGGGCCCGCAGTAAGGGGAGGTTCGTAATGTCTTATAATGGATGTATTTTAATAATGTAAAATTAAAATGTGCAAATAAAGATGGTGCAATTGCTGCTGAGGGGGCACACTTCAACCCAATAACCCTTATTGCTTCAGTATTGGATATTATCACCATCTTTACTGTTCAGAAAAAATAATTAGATTTTTTTTAACTTTTGCACACACACACACACACACACACACACACACACACACACACACACACACACACACACACNCAACGATTATGAAAACAACATAATCGAAATAAAACGATTATTTATTTTCTTTTAATTTTCCTTTTTTTCTTTCTTTTATTTTTTTTTTGGGTTTTTTAGTAGAATTATACTTAAAGTTCAGGGTAATCAACTGTTAAAAACACACAGTTCAAAAAAATGTGTTCAATAAATTGATGTTTTCAAAGTAAATGGATAATCGTTTTTAATAATCGTGATATCAATTATTGACCCAAATAATCGAGATTATGATTTTTGCCATAATCGAGCAGCCCTTAGTCACACTCACTCACTCACTCACTCACTCACACACTCACACACTCTCTCTCTCTCTCTCTCTCTCTCTCTCACACTCTCTCTTAAACAACACACACACACACTCTTAAACAACACACTTAAAGGACTGTCTCTCAGTGGTGTCGGGTGCCCCTGACTTTTAGGCTCCTGCAGGTTTTAAATCCTCTGATGTAACCCTTCAACTCTTATCTGTCTCTCTCCTCACCCTCCTCCAGTTCCAAAACATGAACAACATCATCACCTTTCCTCTGGACAGCCTGCTGAAAGGAGACCTCAAGGGAGTCAAAGGGGTAAGGAAACAAAACAGCATGGTCTTGTGTTACTCTACTACTGAGCAGGAAGTGTTATACGAGGAGATGAATGCTCTGTCCTCGCGCCTCAGTGAACGCCACACGTTTAGTATCACAATGAGGTGGGGCTGTCATTAAAAAGTAAATTGGGTAAAGGCTAGATTGATTGAGGTGTTACCAGAATACACCTAGCTTCAAAATCGAGAAATAAAATCCCAAACCTTATTTACGTCTGATCATTTACTGACGTGAGTATTAACATGATGCCTGCAATAACTCAACATGATGAAGTAGTGTGAAACTGTCAGCATGGAGCAAATGATCATCACTCTATAAAATGTGTTTAATTTTGAGTGCAGTCTACAATCACTCAACATCATTTCTAAGTGGGAGCATGCAATCACTCAATTGAGCAGGTGAAAAAGTGTCAGCATGGGGCTGATATTAACTCAGCGTTGCATCACATGTTGCCTGTATCATCAGGGTGAACCAGTTACTGGAACATTTTGGAGATAATGATCTAATCAATGAAGTTGGCAAACAGTAATATCTGCCTCTGAAAGACTTGAACACAGTTAAATGCAATGTATTCCTGCTTTAAAATCTTATTTTAAAGATATTAGGGAATTATAAATGTGTGGAAACGTTTCAGTGCGCCAAACTTATACTTTTGAATAATAAGCTTTAAGAAATTGATGTTTTTCCGCAAAATCCTTCCCCAAGATGTTCTGAATTGTTAAATAGTCAAGATTCTTTTATGTATTAGTCCCGCAGCGGGGTAACTTACACACTTAAGTAATTACACATGCAGGCGTTCAAGAATTAGTCCCTAAAAACAGGAATTGAGAATTGTTAAAGCAATTTTGGTATTTAGACAGCTGATTCTGCGGACTTCACAGGAAACAAGAGGAGGGAAACAAAAGGAATGACATGCGACACTTCTCCCGCCCAGCCTTACCTTGTACTTGAGAGTTTTTAATAGTTAGTGCGACAAACCAAAAAGGTATTGAGGTTTAATACACAGCAGTCAGTCAGCCAGTCAGTCATGTGCGTCAGCGGGCGGACTGAACCCAGACAGACTCAGGTTAACAGTCCCTGCTGCTCTGTAATGAAATCAGCACTCGTTACTGTCTGCCGCTCTGTGACCTTTCACTCTGCAGGCACATCATTGGCTGCAGTTTCCACCGAGGTATGATACGATTAAGCCAGCTCATTAATGAGGCTGGTTGCCATGGATATGGCGGTTGTCCCTGTGACCCTCTCGACTTCTGGACTGTTTGTCCCTGTGTTTTCTTCCATTGCTCTTTTGTGCATCTCAAGTTTTTCTTATTAGCTTCTATCTGCTTCTCTCCTCGCTGCTTTTATTGTTCATTTTTTACATCATTTCTGTCTCTCCCATTATTTCTTTCCCTGTGTTTCCTTCACTCTGTCGCATCTGTGAAGCTTACCCGCTTATTGCTCATTAGCCATCTGATGATTCCTATTACCCAAAATGACATGGGGGGGCTAATGAGCTGCTGGTTATGTCATACCTTAGGGCACACACACATTTACACACACTTAAGTTAATGTTACCACTGTTGCAATGTCATTAACCTCAGTGCCAGGAGAATCTAGACATTCTGTGATGATTATTTCTCCTCTTCCTTCATGGCTACATCTCCCCTCTCAACTTGTTGCTCAACTCCACAGCCCAAAGCAGTTCCCTCTTCATCATCTTCCTCTTCCTCTGTCATTATCACACTTCTTAATAATAATATTAATAAATGGGATTTATATAGCGCTTTTCTAGACCCAAAGACGCTTTACATTATGAGTCAGGTCGACAAACAAAACAAGAACAAAATCACAAACAAAAAAAAAACAACAAAAAAACAGAACAGCAGTCAGGAGGATGTTGGTTCAGAGGGGGGAGGGGCGGGTTTAAGGATAAGCAGAGTTGCAGAGGTGGGTTTTGAGACGGGACTGGAACAGGGTGAGGGAATCAGACTCACGGAGGTCTTGGGGGAGGGAGTTCCAGAGCTTCGGGGCTGCCACAGAGAAGGCTCTGTCCCCGAAGCTCCGGAGTTTGGCCTTGGGGATTGAGAGCAAACCGGCTGAGGTGGATCTGAGGGACTGGGGTGGTTGGTAGAGGATGAGGAGGTCAGTGAGGTAGGGGGGGGCCAGATGGTGGAGGGCTCTATAGGTGAGGACCAGGAGTTTGTAGTGAATGCGGTGTGAGACGGGGAGCCAGTGGAGTTCTTTGAGGACCGGGGTGATGTGATGCCATGATTTGGTGTGGGTGAGGAGTCTGGCGGCTGCGTTCTGGACACGCTGGAGTCTGTTGAGGGATGTTGTGCTGTTGCCGAAGAGGAGTGAGTTGCAATAGTCAAGGCGGGAGGAGATGAAGGCGTGAATGAGTCGCTCAGCTGCGGGGCGGGTGAGAGAGGGACGGAGTTTGGCGATATTGCGGAGGTGGAAAAATGAGGTTTTTACAACTTGGCGGATGTGGGGGTCGAGGGAGAGGGTGGGGTCGAATATCACGCCAAGGTTGCGTGCCTGGGTGGAGGGGGAAACAGGGGTGCCATCGATGGTGAGTGTCAGGTTGGGGGTTTTGCTGAGGGTGGATTTGGAGCCGATGAGGAGGAGTTCAGTTTTATTGCCGTTGAGTTTGAGGAAGTTGTGTTGCATCCAGGATTTTATTGCAGTCAGACAGGATTCGATGTGTGTGAGAGGGGGGTTGTGGGGGGATTTGGTGCTTCACTCCTGTCGTCTCCCAGGGGAAGTACTTGTTAGGAGAGGCAAAAGCAGAAGAAGCCCAGACCTGCATGAAAGGCTGCAGTGAGAGTAGGATAGCATATTGGGTTGATATGCATGTCCTTAGAGAGGAAGAGAGGTGTATACAGAAAGGTATACGGAGAGAGACTAGTCACAATTTTGATGCGTCATTATCCAAAAGTAAAAACAAAATATGAGCTGTGTGAAAAAATACACCTTGAGTAAATGTCAGTAGCATATATTTACGACTTCAACTTAGTTTAATAACTTTTCCTTTCGGCTTCTTCTTCATGTAAATGCCAAGTTATTTTAAGATATTTAATCTTCTGTCAATGCATAAAAAGTGCAAACTGGTATCCTTAAATGCACTGCAATTACGTCTGCTGTATGTGGCGGCTATAATAGCCACCAGTCCTTTTCATTTGATTTAACTTGAAACCTAATGGCTTTCTGCTTGCCGTTATTCTCTCCCAGCTTGTTAATATTCTGCCAGTGCTGCCTCTGACAATGAGTGCGATGAACTAACCCTGAGGGGGGGTAGCCACTAATGGCTCTGTGATTAGAGGGCTACCACCTAGCAACCCATCACTGATGTTAAAATCTACCGTTTTCCACCTCATCTACCTCCATGGTTCACTACAGAGGGCAATTCAGAAGCAGGTAAAGTGTTTCTGTAAAGAGATTTTGTTTTAAAGCATTATTTAGCTAAAGTATGTATTCAGGGTACAGCTCAGTTAGTGCAGCAGTAGCATACACGCTTGGGTGGGGTCCCTGGAAGACCCAGGGGTGTTTTTACTGAAGATAAACACACTCCATCAGTGGAAAATGGAAAGTGCTGAGTCCACGAGAGCTTTCTGCTAACAGCGGCCTTTCAGAGTGGACGGCAGCATGATGTCATACCGCCCCTCTCATCCTCTGCTCATTGACCAGTCTGTGTTTCTAACCCACCATGAGTCACAGCAGCTTATCACCACTCAGTTACAGTGTCTGCATAGTTCCTGCACAGTCTACTGTGTTTGTGTAAGTAAGGAGTGTGAGGAGGGGGTCTCATTGTGGTTCAGTGGATCGTGAACATCCGAAAACACCCACACATGCTCGCTGTATGAGATAAAGATAAGCTTGGAATACTTATCAACCACATTTCTTTGCACAATGTGCTATCAACTACATCAGCAGCATCAGTAGTTTTTAAAATAACTGAACATGCATTTAGAAACAGCAGATATAATAAAGAGTCAGTTCAATCCAATTATTACAAAGCACAATTTCCCTTTTTACTTCAAGTGGTATCTTGGCATGCAAACTTTGGTTTTATTTGTCAAGCTTTAAGAGATATCTTTCTCTTAGTTTTTTGTCTTTACTTCTCATGTGATGGACTATAGTTTTTTGCATTAAAAAGAGGTTTTGGTTGCTTTAATGCTAGATAACCCTAGATTTAAATGGGAGAACGTCTGTTCTATAATTTAGGTGAAATGCCCCTACAAATATTCACATCCACAGGCACTACAGATCCAAACTAAACTCATTACTGCAGTGGGGAAAGGTGTGAGGAATGTGAAACAGGAACAGCTATTCATGGACATGTGTGGTCGGAAGGTAGGAAAAGGCGATACATTTGCGAATGGAGGCCCTTTTCAAGGGCATGACATTCCTCCTCCACCCTTTGGATTCAGCCAGACAGAGAATCCGGGCGCTAAGACCTCGCTGCTCCCTCAGGGAGAGATTTGCCCCGTGCTCTGGCCTATTCTGCTCAGCCGGTCCCTGCCCAGCAATGCCTGATTCTGGTATTTTTAGCCTTTGTTACCATTTTTCTCCTCTCTCTGGCTATGACATTTCCTTCCGCTCACCCTCTCTGTTATTTCTGACTCTCTGCTGACCTACAGTACATTCTTTTAGCTGCTTCCTCTCTTGCTTTGGGCTTTTTTCTTTGCAGATTTGCGTTCTTTTTGGTTTTCAGCTTTTGTGTGTGTTTTTATAGTCCTTTTATGCTCTCTTTCCTCTGGTGGTTTGGGCTCTTGAGCTGGTTATCTGCCTGGCTGAGTGCTCCTGGGCCGTGTTCCTGGGGGCTAACGGGGTGAGCCTGCCACTCCTCTGCTGTTGGAGTGGAGGTCAACAGCGGGATCACAGTCCACTCTGGAGCTTTAACAACGCACTAAGGCCATAAGCTGCCTGTCAGCCGAACAGAAAAATGTGTGCTTTTCACATTCATGGACAGAAATGCACAGTAAGCCATACATGAGTGTCGGTTAAGGTTAAATTGTTAGTATGTTCTAAACATCAGACTTCCATGCCAGGATTCAGCAGGTGCTAACTGTAGTTGTTGGTATTTCTTCACAAAGAGACGTCTAAACTCCTGTGATTATTCGTTGTTTTTGTTGCATGCTTTGGGGCAGACGCTCCTAGCGTTCTGCCTCTGGTATCGGGCAACAATTAATTTCAATGCATTGTAGTTTTTACAGCCAATTACACCCAGCGATGTCTGCTTTTGTTTCACATAATCGCTGTTTAATCAACCCCGCAGTGTACGCGGTGTTGTTTAATCAAGCGCGTTGCTCAAGCAGCTGTAGAAAGCACACCCATGACAATGAGAAGCGTCACCCGTTGTCAGTGTGACCATTTCAAAACTCACCTGCCTTCCCAAAAACCCTCCACACAGTAATCTTCCACAGCTGTAGACTGCTCTGCACCTGTGATGATTCAGATAAATGATTCACGCCATAATGAGACACACACACACACACACACACACACACACCCAGAGAGATACAGTAGCATTGCTCATTAGTAGTGAAATTCTAAAAAAAATTGACAGTTGGTAAGCGATGACAGTGATGATGTTCAGATCTTTGTGGGTGTGGTTGCTGTGAAGGTGTTTCAATTCTTGTCTAATGGCCTTATGGTGGAAGTATTCCTTTAACTGTCTGGTCTATAACATTTCCTAAATACTGTAGGTGTCAAATACCTATCCCACATCCTCAAAGCACAACTGAATATTGCCGGCTTCCATGACAGTGCCTTTTTGCTTTGCGTTTAAAAGTGGCCTGGAAGGCTAGGAATTGATTGCCAATTTCTAAAAATGGTCTGTTCATACTGTCAAACCCTTACTTTATTACTGCACAATATTTTTGACTTTTGTTCACAATTGAATTTGTCTGCTTGTTTTTGACAGGATCTGAAAAAGCCTTTTGACAAAGCCTGGAAGGACTACGAGACAAAAGTGTAAGAAACCTTTTATGAATACTTCAAAAACTACTTTTCTTTCATAAATAAAACCAGTGTGTGAGTTAATTGATTACATTGTTGTGCTCCATGCTGACCCAATGCTTAAACCTCGTTATAACACAGCCATCCTTATTTTTGATTAATTTAAAGCCACACGTGTCAGTTAGTATGTTAAACTGCAGATTGTGTCCTGTCTCTGTCTACTTCTCTCGACTAACTGCTACCCCCCTCTAACCCCCATCTGTGATGATCTGTCAACACATCAAAACTCGCCCTTCACCATCACCTTTCCCTCTCCACACTGAGACACCATTTCCACTGATTGTGCATCCAAAGGACACATGACATGTTATAGCACTTTCATATATTTTACAAGCGGCAAAGGACATTCTTTACTGAAAGGGTAATGCATCTTCTCTCCAAACCGTTTCAATCAGACAGTGCGGGCTTTGTACGAAAATCCAGTTTCATCCTGATGCTGTATGACTGTTTCGACCGTTTTCCATTTTGCTTTTGATTTCACTCTATTGGTGGCGAACTGAAACCATCAATAGAGGCCAGTTTTCTGCCTGATTTGAAAACCACACACCCAATGTCTCTTGCCGCTCTCTTCTTTATCAATGATCCTCCGGTCTTCTCTGATCTCTCTGCGGTCTGCTGTTTTATATTCACAGACACAAAGAGATGCATCATTTTGTCTGGCACAGTATTGATTTCTCAATCCCTGATTTGGTTTGCAAGCACTTTGCATCCGACTCTTGAGTTTGGAATCCATTTTCAGTGTTCTGGTTCGGGAGTTGTCTCGTTTACAATGCTGTTCATTCAGGAAGAGTTCCTAAAATAAGTCAAATTATCCCTATATTTGATGCGTGTTCAAAACCTCTTGCGTCTCCTGTCTTTATTTCCTAATTGGTGGATCACTTCCTGGACTGACAGCACTGAAAGGGACTTGGTTCTCAGCCCGATCATCAGTTGAACACTTGGCAGGCGTCCAAACAGCCTGGCGAACACGTGTCTCTCCATTAGTCTCAGCCCGATGATGTTGTAACACTCTCAGCGCTGATGATTCATGTTCTGAAAAAGGCACGCTCTGTACTCGATGAAATTAATTTTGGCATTATGCACTGAATGTCAAATTTACGAACCAAAACTAACTTTATTACAATACAATTACAATTTCCTTGGTAAAACAGAAACTGACTTTTTGAAAGCAAAAAACTGATCACTGTCTCCTCCCACTGCGATAAATAAACACACAAATATCAAGTCAGTGTCTACTTCACCAAGCCTTTGAGCACATGACAAATAACACATGAAAGTAGATATTGTGTAATTGCAAAAAACAGAAGACAAGTTTGATTTCGGGTTACTTTTTAAAAGTGTTGCAACATCATGAATCATAATACAAAGAGAGCAGTCCATTTAGATTGTAGCGCTTTATGCCTTCTGAATGTGAAGTTTGATGAGCTCATACAGTGGGGCAAAAAAGTATTTAGTCAGCCACCAATTGTGCAAGTTCTCCCACTTAAAAAGATGAGAGAGGCCTGTAATTTTCATCCTAGGTATACCTCAACTATGAGAGACAAAATGAGAAAAAAAAATCCAGAAAATCACATTGTCTGATTTTTAAAGACTTTATTTGCAAATTATGGTGGAAAATAAGTATTTGGTCAATAACAAAAGTTCATCTCAATACTTTGTTATATACCCTTTGTTGGCAATGACAGAGGTCAAACGTTTTCTGTAAGTCTTCACAAGGTTTTCACACACTGTATTTTGGCCCATTCCTCCATGCAGATCTCCTCTAGAGCAGTGATGTTTTGGGGCTGTCGCTGGGCAACACAGACTTTCAACTCCCTCCAAAGATTTTCTGTGGGGTTGAGATCTGGAGACTGGCTAGGCCACTCCAGGACCTTGAAATGCTTCTTACGAAGCCACTCCTTCGTTGCCCGGGCGGTGTGTTTGGGATCATTGTCATGCTGAAAGACCCAGCCACGTTTCATCTTCAATGCCCTTGCTGATGGAAGGAGGTTGTTGTTAGTCTACTACAAATAAACACGACGTTTATCTTCTGTTAACTTGGTTTATTCAATCAACGTGCACAACACCAATACAGAGCCATTAACGAACAGAGGACCTCCCGCTCCNATTTCTCCCGATTTCTGACAAAATCAGATTTACTCAGGACTGTTTCCACTCAGACTTTAATACAGCTACACCATTGTTTGGTTTCCATGGTAACATGTCTCTTTAGTAGCGGGCAACTGAAAGTCTGAGGGTGAGGCAGATAGTCACAGAAAACAGAACAAGAATCGACAACTACTCTACTCTCTGCTCATTCCTTTCCTGCCCACACATATGCTCCATCAAGGATGGTGCTACAGGCCGCAAGGCATTGCACTTAGAACTACAATAAGCATGTTAATGTTAATCTAACAGCTCCGGCGATCCACTAGCACCCCGCCCCCCCCCCATTTTGCATTTTGAAATGCTCCCGATTTCTGTGGTCTCAAGGTTGGCAAGTATGGCTAGGCCACTCCAGGACCTTGAAATGCTTTTGAAACCTTGAAACTCCTTCGTTGCCCGGGCGGTGTGTTTGGGATCATTGTCATGCTGAAAGACCCAGCCACGTTTCATCTTCAATGCCCTTGCTGATGGAAGGAGGTTGTCACTCAAAATCTCACGAAGATTTTGAGTGACAACCTCCTTCCATCAGCAAGGGCATTGAAGATGAAACGTGGCTGGGTCTTTCAGCATGACAATGATCCCAAACACACCGCCNGCATGTTTTAAAAGTGGCAGAATCATACTTGGAGAAAAAGCCCACAAACCTCAAGAAAATTTCCACGCGACTCGACTCGCTTCTTCCCGATCCCACGAAAAGGCAATCCGAGTTTGGACAACAGGTCCTCACAATATCAACAATTTTGCACAAATAAGATCTGTTCTTCTCAACAGAATCTTCGTGGCTTCGGGAAAGTTTCGCTGCAATAGCTCCAGAAGATGCAGTCACTTTATAGTTATCCCATTTAACCATGCAGTTCAGATGGGCCTGGGATTGTGCATGTTTCTCCAGTTTGCTGCTTAGTTTTTTCAAGTCACTCAGGCCCTTTCTAAAGGAATCCTCCACACCACTGTCAGTCTGGAAGTGGCGGCATGAAAAACAGAAGACGGCATCAATTCGTACTGAATATTCCAGCCAGGGATAGTTCTTGTAATAGTACGTGGAAAATGATCGTTTCGTTTTCCCAAACATTTTTGAGGGGAAATCGGATAAAGTAGGCTGCTTGGGGCAGCTGTGTTTTTCCCCAAGATCATCATGACCCACTGACGGCCCCGGTGCCGGTGGTCTCCCTGCTGTGGGGTTAATGTTAGCTGGTCCTGCTAATCCAGAGCTCTCCGCTGTGGGGCTAACGTTAGCTAATCCAGAGCTGCTCGTTTGCGTGTCTGCCACTTGACATTGTGACGGCTGCTGGTTGGTAAAGTTAAGCTCAGTCGGTGGCTCTTCTGTTGTTGAAGCTGAAGACGAAATTGGACGTTTTAAAAATCGCCGAATATCCATTACTGCTAATACAATAGCTGAATCACTTGGATACAAAAAAAAGCGAGGGAACTTTTGTCCTTAACCTCACACGTCACACACACACGCGTCACAAAATGCGACTGCTCAAAAATGAAATTATTTCAAACAAAACATGATATTATTCAGATTTGTATTATAACAATCATTTTATTACATCTATTAAAATATTTATATATACGAAATATTTGTATTGGAACAGTTTTAGACTTAGTAATGCTATAACATATTTCAGCCACCAGGGGGGGCAATGCCGCCCCTGCCCCCCCGCAAAATCCGCCTATGTCCAATTTCCCCACCACCGGCCGCCTGCCTCATCCACTCACCGCGGCTCACTCGACACGCCTCTCGGACGAATCTGCAAACGGAGCTCGAAGTCAGGAAGTGGACAGTCTTCAGACTTCAAAGAACATGGCATCCACTACCATCGAAACGACAACAAGGCAAGACCGCACAACCTCTACAAAGCCTACAGCAGCACACCGGTAACAACAAGACCCACAGCTCTTCCCTCTTCAGAGTCAAACACCACACGTGCGTGCCACGACTCGTGACGTCACAGGCCTCCGTTCTCCTCCACGGACACATCCTGAGTCACCAGCACCCCCTGGCGGGGGCCAGGTCGTATTACCCCCCTGTGCCTGCTCTCTCTGTGTCTGACATGTCGCAGCTCATGTCAACCTTTCTCTCAGTCTCATTCCTGTGCTCACAGGCCTCACAAAATCCCCTTGCACATACATTGCTTCATCCCTCCATCCCTTCTTCTTCTCTACCTTCAACAGTCCACAGCAACCCAGATCCTGCTTACCTTCCTCCTTTAGCAGCTAACTTCGTAGCACCAGTGCCCAAGGGGCCATTCTATATGCTAATCTAATAGCTGACTCTCATCCAGCACCTCCATTTCAAACTGGTCTATCCTTTCCCCCTCCCTTCATCCCTCCATCCCGTTTCTCCCTCCTTTACCCAGCTGTTTCTTGTTCCTTGATTACCCCTCCCTGTATTTAGTCTTGTCTTTTCCTGTGTTTCCTCGTCGGTTCATTGTTTGTTTGTCCTCTCTTCACATCACGTTTGTCTCTCCGGTCTTCCTCCATGAATTTCACGTTCATTTTTTGTGTTATTGTTTTCCTGAGCCACCGTTTTGATTCATGCCATGTTTTGTTATCAGCTTTTAAATAAAGCTCGCTTTTTGTTTCTAAACCTTTTTCCGTTTTTGTAGTCTGCATTTGGGTCCTACCTTTTCCGCGATCTTACAGAGATCATAACATCGGCTTTGAGTGTTTGTGTGTGCTCAGGTCCAGGATGAGTTTCGCTTGTTCTTGCTGTATCGCCAACCCGGAAACTTGTCCGCTCCTCGCAGCAGCTCGCAGCAGCAACGAGCCTCGCAACGTCCCGGCCAATCAGAGCACACTGGGCTCACAGGGAGGGGGGGCAGGAGCTCCAACAACTCATTTAGGACAGAGTGAATACCTGCTGAATACACATACTATACACAGATGCTGTATGAGAAACCAATGTGATTTTGGAAAATTGCACAATTTTAATATTTTCTAGTAGACCTCAACAATGGAAATATGATCAGTATAAATGGCCATGACATGGGACCTTTAATTTATTTTCTTTCTCAAGCTTATGATTTCTTGAATGAGTAAAGATTAGAATAAATATAGAAGATGCAGTACCTCATTTTGTGATATATCTGCATTTCTTTCACAATAACACTTTTATTTCATGTGTTTATCTAAGAACTAGCAGTGGTGATCGATCAAGATGCTGCAGACGGCACCATTTGGCTAAAGAGCAATCACGCTTCCTGAGGAACTTCATTGATTTCTCTGATCTGCTCTCCCTTGACCTCAGCAATAGTTTTCGACAGTGATGAGTTGGAGCATAGCTTCCTTTTACTTCAAGTTTGATGATGAGACAACAATAAAACAGCCTCTACAGTCTACAAATCATCATATTTAAGAGTTCTGCAGAAATGAGTCCAAAAACCTGAAAACTAGTTAGCATTAGTCTGGTTCATTTGTCGCAAAGTAAAACATGTCATGGGTTTCTGGTTAGATGCCTAACATAAAGTCATTGGTTAGCACAAGCTAAGAGATTTAATGTTTTGTTTAACGAAATCTTTGTCAAATAATAATATCTTGCTGAACAAAATACGTAAGTATCATGAATCACAGCGCTTTGTTTCTGGAATCCAAAATGTAATTTAAAAATTGAATTGGCTTTCTGTTTGGCAACCATTGCGATGCTAACAGATTGACCTACAAAAGTGCTCTCATCAATGACCTCCCACTGTATTGGACATGGATTTCTGTTGTGAATTTAACACATTTATACACATTTCAGCCACTGCAGCAGAAACTCAAAAGCATATGTTTTACATCCTACATTTCTGATCCTTCTTTTATTTTCTCTGGATTGTTCTCAGAGAGTGAAAACAGGCGCATTTCTGAACATGACTTTCTGTCAGTGATGAGCCAGCGCATATGTGTGTGTCTGAACATGTTTGACTTTTCCAGCATCTGGGGAACGGCTGAGTCAGTTAAAAGAAATACAGAGGGAGTGTGAGGCGCGGGGGTGGGGGGGGGGGGGGACTGGCACTGCGCAGACACATCGATTAACCTTGATTAATCAAAAGTCTGTGCAGAAGAATCATAGCAAATTCCGTATTTAAAATAGAGAATTTGAATAGAACGTTTGGCCATTTAGACCTCCTTTTCTTGTATCCCAAAACATCCACGTGAATAATGCACGAGAAGAAAAATCACCTTTTGAACATTAAAGAATGTAGAGGCAGAAAATACAATTATGCAACCTGAACATTTGCATAACATGGGCACTTTAATGATCAGAGAAGAGAAGGTTAGTACAAATAATTCAGCTGGCTTTGTTGAAGGTCATGCTGTACAGTGATGGTTGAAGGGAGCATGTCCTATTTGACACACACACAAACACATGTATAATATATATATACTGTATATATATGAAGCCTTGGTGCTGTGAATCTCTACAGCGATGTGCACTTTAGCACAGGTGATCTATTATTCATATAAGCAGTCAAAGAAAGAGAGAGGGAATGCAACCTGCATACCAAGCTAACTAATGCACACACACACACACACACACACACACACACACACACACACACACACACACACACACACACACACACACACACACACTGAAAAAACAACGTCCATTTGCTGTAACACATTTACAAATGTAAGTGTCCGTGTGTGAGCAAAGCAGTGACTGTGTGTGCACAATTTGCGTGCAATTTTAATGATGTTCTTGAGTGAATACTCATAAAAGTGTGTAGACAAATCTCATTAATAAATGCTTCTTTAAATCTGCTGTAAATGATAAGGCTTTGTATATCCAATTAATCAAACATAACACCTGTTCTTTAACTTTTTAGACAGCTAAATCTATTACTGTAGTGTATGTGGCCGAGATGGGAAAAAAATAGGTTTTGTTGGGAATGTGTTTGCTTTGAGTGACTTGCTTGTGCCACTTACCTTTCGCTGTGCACTTTTCCAAACTGCTTAGCCAAATGCATGGAGCTGCAACCCTTGTCATTGTCAATCAAATCGAGCAAGAGGGGGGGCTTTCATTTCTGGTTTTGATGCTGGTGATTGTACAGGGGGACAATGGCAATTGAAGATGAAATGTTGATATAAGTGGTATTTCATTTAAATGAACTTTACAATGCAAGATCAACCAATACTAATCAAAAGCTTTATGTTGGCTCAAATCTATATTTTACTGTTAAACACATTTGACGTCCTAGTTTGCACGCAGCCTTCTCCTCAGGCCCAACAGGCCGATTTTTGATACTCATTGATTAAAAACACGTCATACAAAGGCCTATGACCAGGGGTTATAAAGGATATAGTATTAACAGAAAGACGAAATGTGAATTGTCTACTTTGAGAACACGTTTTTCAAGCGTAATATTTGGTCTGCTCCACATATCAGAGGAAATGGGGGAAATGTGAACCTGAGATAAAGAAGCTGCCATGCTGCTGGCTAATATTCACACAAGCAGCTCAAAACTAGAGCTGATGCCATGGGATTTGCAAACCTATTAACCAATACTATTTATAGCCATCTGGCCTACTGTGGACAAGAGACTTTTCATCTAAGAGCGCCATGTCTAATGAGAGAAATAGATGTCTTAGTTTTTAGCTTATGGAGTTAGAGAGGTAATTCAAATATAGACTTTAAAGTTGGGGGAAGGGACCTTGTTTTGTTAATAAAGGTTTACATTCAAATGTTAATGTCATGCTGTTGCATCCTCTCTTGCACTGCTGTATAATGGAACATGAATGATATCCTTTTAATATAGGGGGAATTGCCACACCAGACTATAGATCATCTATGATTTGGGAGAGGATTTCAGATATGTTGCAGAGTTTTACTTAAATTGCTGTCATGACCAATTTGTAAATATTTGAATCAAAATGGAGACTGTTTTGCAAAAATATATGGCCTGCCTCGACTCTTAAGGCACATTCACTCACAGCAGGTCTGACCAGTTCCTCCACGTTCTGTAGAAGTGAAGAGAGCAAAACCAATTGAGCTAAGATCTATACATGCACTGGGGACCATCAAATGCCATGAAAAAATGGCTGTGTAATTTTAGTTTTAATTTACTTTGAATCATTTTTATTATCGTTGATAATTTAACACTTTTTACACTTTCCAAAGAAATGTCATTATTATAAAAAAAGGATTGTGTAAAATATGTGTCCATGATTAGCAATCGTGTCAATAGTTGCTCCTTACAGTGCCTAAACTCTGCCGACAGAAGATAATGGCCAAAATGCACATGCAATATTATCAAACTGAACAAAACAATCCAGAAACAGCCAGAGATAAAGTATATGATGTCTTTTTATGTTTTACACAAACAGCATCTTGAAAAAGAACACAGTCGTGATTGAAGAGGTTATCTCCTATCTGTATTTTAGACTCTAAATAATTAATTGTAAAAGTGACCCAGATAACAGCTCAGAGTTGTTCCTCATATCACCAGTGAGTCCTTACTGCCAACGAGTCGTTCGACCGCATCAGACAGCCGGCTTCACCATCAGGGAGTCGCTGCAAGAGCAAGCCTGCAGTCGATCATGAAGAGGAAAGGAGTCACAGAGTAAAAAAAACAACTTTCTACAGCTTTTTAAAAGTATGTTTTCCTTCCTAAACCTCGTCTATTAACCTGTAATCCGGGCGTGACATACTGTAGAAATGCAATCCAACCATTAACTTGTGGTGGACTGTGAATTGTGTGTATTTACTCAAGTACTGCATTTAAGCATTTTGCACTTCACTTGGGTAGTTCCATTTCCTGCTACTTCCTACTTCTACAACACTATATCTCAGAGGCAAATATTGTACGTTATATTTATTATCTGGGACTATTACTGTGAAGATTCAGATTCAGATTCAAAATGTAAACTATAATCAGCAGTATACAAAGTAACAACATTAAAGTGATGAACACATCAATGCATCAATTGTTATAAATAAATGATATAACGTAGACCTATATATCATCTGAAATGGGAACTATGCAGCATAAATACTTTCAATTGTTGTGCTTCAGTATATTTTGAGGTTATACTTTTACTTTGAACATTTTGTTCGCAGGACTTTTTCTTGTGACAGAGAATGTCAACAATGGTGTATAACTACTTTTGCTGAAGCAAAATATCAAATTACTTCCTCCACCACTGCCAGTAACACAAAAGGGTTTATGATGTTGTAAAAAACAAAGCATGTTTATCGAGAATAAAACCTGTTTGTCCGTCCGTCTTGATCTGGACTGCTGTCTGTCAGTAATGGTAAATAACTGTGATCATCTGTGGGTGTATGAATAAGCACACAATGATACAAGCAACTACGGTTTATGATTCTTATTTAACTTTCACAAAATGATTACATTCACCATAAGCCTTATTTAACTTTCACAAAATGATTACATTCACCATAAGCCAACAGCTGTGTAAAATAAAGTGAATTAAAATATATAAAGCTGTGTAAAAAGAAAAACATATAAATACTTTTACGAAATATAGCCTATACAAAATAAAACCAAATAACTAAAAATAGATAATTGTAAACATTAAGTACAACATTAAGTCATTTACAGGTCTGTGTTTTTTTCTTTAAACTGCTTTTCAACCAGTTCATATATATTAATTTATCTGAAATAGGTTTTACAGTTTCTTTATCATTAATAATATTGGTTTGTCACCTATTGTAGACATGCATCATATTGACCAAAGCCACTGAATGGGAGCTGTTGTCAGGCAGGAAAGGTTTCTGCTGAAACCAAAACCCGGGGGGGTTTCTACACATTACGTAAGCCCAAGTAATTTCATGACCTCAGCAGCTTGTCACCCTGCCTTCCTCTGTGGGTGAGAGGTGGAGAAAAGGTGGGATAACGCAAACACAAAGGTCAGAATGAGCAGGTTTAATTGTGTAAGAGAAATAACTAGCTCAAGATAGACATTGGAAGAGGGAGGCTGATGCTTCATGAGATTAAATCAGAAATGTCCCCCTAATTTTACTTAGGCAGAGACAAGAAACATACTGCAAGCTGTGCACTGAACAAGTGAGTTATTATAGTTATGCCCACAAATAGCTGTTATAGTTGACATATTTACATGTGATGTGAGTGTGTGTGTTTACATATTTTAATGAAAGCAAACAAGATAATTTGGGAAATTAAGTCATAAAACATTATAGAGTTGTGTAGGCCTACCACATGTTTTGACATCGTTTTGCCGTAGTTTAACACAGCCAATATTTACTCAAATTCATCAAGACTTTTCTCAGTTGTTGATTATTTGACCATTGTGGAGGCCTTCAAGAAAAACTAAGGTTTTCTTCAAGAATTAAAAAACACAGTATGGCCATTTTCTAGGTATTTATTCGAATGGAAAAATGCCTAGCACAGCGTGTGTAAGTCAATCTGTATCTGATCAACTATTGCCAAAAGTTCTCAGGTATAATTTCAGTTGTCCAACGGGGGACATTCCTGAGTTGTGATCCTTTTCAGGGAGTACACAGCCATTTTCATCCCCACCACACAGTTGGAAAACACAGCCCATCACTGAGATACCCTGAGTGTGTGTATTGTCCTTTAATATAGGTTACAGATGAAGTAATAATGGTCAAGAAATCTCACAGAAACATCAAAAATCATTAATAGTCAGATACCTAAACACATCTATCTAAATATAGACTACTTTTCTTTGTACAAATGTACAAGGCAAACCATTTCCTAAGAAAGGCTGTATTTAAATGCAACAAAATCTGCTCATTCAGTTTAAAGAGCAATGTTTATTGGGTTAATGTCTGTTAAGGGCCCCAATTGTAACTGTCACAACTGGGTTGGGCACAGTCATTCATTTCGAAGGAGAGAAACATGTAACTCAGTTTTCGCCCCAGATGACATAAATAACAATGTTTTGAAAAGAAAAGTAAACATTTTACTATCAAATGTGGTTTCTTACACTGGGTTATTGTAGTCCTTGTGTTGGTAGGATGAGATTAAGATATTTGGACAACAATGGAGGTCTATGGCACAGATAAAAGAGCTACATCAGGTTTTGACTATGCAGACCATTCGTGTGAGATGTACATTCATAGTTTATGTTGGTTATATAAACAATATAACATATAATTGTCCGTGAATAAAGATTTGAGAAGGCGAATTGTCTCGTGAGTGCCACACCCGCCTACAGCAAACTACGGCGTGTGAGGGCAGCGAGTGATTGGACGAGCATCACCATGGCAATGCGATGACGTCTTCGTCCCTTGCTCTAATTGGAGGAAACCCCGTGGCCCCAGCCGCTGCAGCGTTTCGGTCTACCAAACTACCCCAGACGGACCGCCTCTTTCCCCCGCGCTAAACAACTATTGGTTTACACACCTAAATGTTCCTGACAATCAAATGAGATTTCGACTAGTGATTGGATAGTTGATATCAAGTTGACCCGCCCCATTTGAGCATGTTTAGTTGTATTTTCACTGCTGTTGCCATTCTCTGCCTTTCTGAGCAACCACTCAAATCGGATCAATTTCAGGAGCAAATTTGGACCTCAGCAGGTCAGTAACGATGAGTCTTTTTCTTGTTTCTACCCTTTAAGAATATAAACGCTGGTTGTTTTCCGAACTGTGATATTGTCGTTCGTTTAATGCTTAGTGTGAGTAGCGCTAACGTGACATTTTTTTTTTTAAAGGAGTGGCCGATGTAGCTAACGCCAACTAGCTTTTGCTAACTTGCATAGCTAGCAGCAGCAGACAGCTTTGTGGCTGCAATGGTAGTAACGTTAGCCGATTTCAGCTTATACACCGTGTATAAAGGCAACACTGGGTCTTTTTTATTATTGTAAGTTAAGATAATTGTGGTTGAAGTGAAGCAGTGTCTGTAAACGTTATTTTTATTCGTTCAGCGCATTTCAATGACTGCTGTTAACCTAGATGGTGCCACTTTCCAGCACCACCACACCAGGCGGATGTATGTTGTTTCATGTCATGATAATCGGTGGGCCATTTTGCACTGCATTTGCTTAACGTTATATTTATATCCACACCTACTAATTGAATCTTCTCCTTTACGCAGCTTTTAACCTTACTGAGGGAACCGACACCGTCGATCTCTTGCTACGCCCATTCCTTAACTCAGCAATCCAACAAAGATTGTAGTGTCCCCCCGGATTTCTACTCCATACGTCTCCAAGACATAAAAAAACTATGGAAAGAGCGGATCTTATTCAAAAGGCCAAGCTCGCCGAGCAGGCTGAGCGTTACGACGACATGGCACAATGGATGAAGAAGGTTACGGAGCAGGGAGAAGAGCTGTCAAACGAAGAGAGGAACCTGCTCTCCGTCGCCTACAAAAACGTGGTCGGGGCGAGGCGCTCCGCATGGAGGGTGTTGTCCAGTATAGAAACTAAGAGCGAGGAAAGTGAGAATAAACAGAAGATGGTCAAGGAATATCGGGGGAAGGTGGAAAGCGAGTTACAAGATATCTGCAACGACGTCCTGGTAAAATATCACATTTCTACAATATATGTTTAAGACTGCCCCCTCTCTCCATGTTATCTGTATATGAGCTAAAGATCCCTTTCTTAAAAACCTCATAAGTACATCATTATGATTTAATCAAGTTTCATTAGTGATTGCCATAGCTGCAGTATGGTTGAATTCTTACTCTCGAGGCAAGGTGCCAAGGGGGGAGGTGTTCAAGTGTATTAAGAGAAATATCTGATTTAGCTTAGATATTAAGGGATAGACTTTGGAATTGGTGAAAGACACTTATGTGGTCAACTTCAGGTGTGATTCCATGCCTTATATGTAGTCACAACATTTTAAGTGGTATATATTTATCCATTAAAGATGTGTTAAATTGCATCTTCCCTGTTTCCTGTAAGCTCCTCCTGTAACTATGGCCACAAAGGACAAGGAAGTATTATGTAGTCCTCTCACTGTTCATGTCTTTTGGGAATCTAGAATTAGAACAATGAGCCTGAAATCTTTTGAGGGCATGAACTGACAAAAGGTCATAGTTATTACACCAGCAAGGTGGTTCCAAATGTGTGGAGAGAGAACTCACAGGAAGATATGCTATGTTCTCTTGCTCTATAAAGCTCTGATGTGTTAGTATCCATGCAGTCCCATTTGACCGATAGAAGCTGAATCTGGTCAGTGCAAGAATGACATGCCTAAACAACTCATACACTCCCTGAAGCCCAGTTTGTACAGATCATCAAAGTGACACCCGCCTGCAGAGCCACTTATTGAACCCAATGACGCTGTGATTGACAGTGGAGCCAAATGCATTCTCATACATTACACACACACACATGTAAAGGCTTAGCTTTGCTGGAATACTAGGGGGTTGGTGTTATACTTTCCCCTCTTGTTAAATCTAATGCAACAGCACAGATTGGTGCGTTGCATTTTTTTTTCCTACCCAGCCTTGATAATGGATTATAGGAGATCTGGGCAGAAGCTTAGCACTAAGATTGAGATCATTTCCATTTGCTGCTGTCTTTAGAAATGCACTGAAACGTTGCAGGGGGCATTCTTGTTCAACCAGATTTCCATACGTGTTCCTGAGAATACGCACTTGCGCAGCAGCTGTGACTCAGCGTTCAGTATCTCTGCCATTGAGTATTGACTGAGAGTTTGTCAGCAGAGAAGGGTGTGTCAGTCCTCATGCCTTAACTTGTCTGCACAAAACCTGACGGGTAGGTTATTCACCCACAAAGGCAGAAGTGTAGACACCGAAATAGTCAAGTAAGACGATTGTGTGCCCCTTTTCTAGTTCCCTTAAAAAAAGACTGAAACCAGAAGCTCTTGCATCTCAGCTAAAGGCAGCAACAGGGACTCCAGTCTCTACACAGGATGTGAATGTAGGCCTCGTAGACTAGACGAGAGGCCATCTGAGCAAAATGATGCGGTTCACTGATCTTCAGAAAAAGACACGGCATACTTTACCCTGACATCTGAAGCTTTTAAAGAAAGGGAATATATCAATTCCTGACATGTTAAAGATCTCACACACGTAAAACCGGGCTTTGATCCACAGCCACTCTACTTTGCTTTCTACTTAGTCCTGGTGCCTGAAACCAGAGCATTGTGTTAAAACACCAGGCTACCCCTCTTTTCTCTATTGTGTAGAGCATTTAGTGATTGAGGAATGTTTAGCACTTGAGAGTTGAGACATACATGTGTTTCGGCTGAGCTAATCTTTATGTCGGTAAATGACAGGGGAGTGGCTCCTGGGTTGGGTTTGGCTCAGAAAAGCAAAGATTATTTTCCCCAGATTTGGATGAGATGGCTCTTTTTAAAGTATTTAGGTCCTAGCAAAAATGTAATCTTAACAACCCTCTCAGGCAGAACTGTTGCTAGGATGAAGTTGTTGGGCATTTTCATTCTGATTGTTAAGTTAATATATTCCCTAAATTGTTTAATATGAGCATAAGACATACATTTCAATGATGCAGATAAGCCTTGGTTATTTTCCAGGATTTAATTAGATTTTTATTACTGCTATATTAACATTGGTAAAGCATAGATTAAATGAATTTTATGTTTTGTAATTTGATTCAAAATATGTAGGTGTTCGTTAGTGAAGGAAAATACAGTTGCGGTAGAAAACTCACCAATACATTTCTTGTGACTGTTGAAACTGAACATGCCAGCAAAAGGGTAGGGTATGGATGGTTATGCCTCATCTGCAACAAGACAGGAGTCAGCAATAAGGCACAGAAGGAGAGTAATGTGTGTACTTTTGGGCAAAAGACAGTTTGGGACACACTTGAGGCCTGGCCTTGTAGAGACTCCAACAGGAGAGACTTAAGCTTTAGCTCACACACAGTAAGCCAACACACCTAATGGAGCAGAACTGTTCATATGAATCATTGAACTGAGCAGCCATGAAGTAGTAGTAGTGCTCTCTGGTGGATGGATGCTAGTAGGACACTTACAATGGGTGAGCCCCACCTATTTAGCGTTTGCTCACACACCAATAGTGCCCATTTTGACAGTGTGGTTTGAAACTGTTTTCTAAATACGTACCGTGTCTGCTGTTTCTGTTTATTCTAAATATCATCCTTCCGATTTGTCTCTTCATCTGTCAGTCAAATGTCACAGTGTGCCAAGTCTTACGGTATTATGTTCTCAGTGCATCTGATTAAATTGATCTTGTGTTTTCTGTCTTCACAGAAACTGCTGGATGAGTATTTAATTGAAAAATCCAAAACTTCCGACAGCCAAGTCTTCTATCTTAAGATGAAGGGGGACTACTTTAGATACCTCGCCGAAGTTGCCGGGGATGACAAAAAGAGTGAGTTCATGCCTTCCTGTCAAATTGTCTGTGTTGTTCCTGCTACTTTGCTTCTCATTTTATGCACTGTTTTTAAGATGGTTAGTCATTTAGAATGCATGTTAAAGGGTCGTGCCCTTTTAAACATCCAAATAGTAGTGTGTCCGAGCTGAGCGCTGGAAATGACTTAAAGGTAGACTTTTCGGCCATGTGACCACAGGTCCCCAATCTCACAGGACGGGAAACACGACTGGGTGGCAGCTAATTGGTCTGAACCTTCTAAATGAAAAAAATTGAAGAGAGAAATATTATACATACATTTTCCATAAGCATATCTTTTAATACTCATATTGGCTTTGAGGTGTTAAGATTGATTTGACCTGTTGTCATTGTGCAACTTCATTCCAATATTCCACTAAAATGTCCTGAAACAACCTTTTGCGCTTGGATAAAACATCATTGTAATGTGAACAACAAAAGATGATTTAAAATTGGTTTAGCCCACAAAGCTCATGAAAAGACAAACTCCCTCAGAGGAAGTTTTTAAACGACCTAAAAATACAGTTTCAATTTATATTTTAATATTTATTTATCTCTCAAAACACCAATTGACCCTTTTTGTTTATTCTGTTTGTTACCTTTTAGAGACCATTGCAGACTCACAGGAGGCGTACCTGAAGGCGTTTGAAACCAGTAAGATTGAAATGCAGCCCACACATCCCATCCGCTTGGGCCTGGCGCTGAACTTCTCCGTCTTCTACTACGAGATCCTGGGCTCTCCAAAGAAAGCCTGTGAATTGGCTAAAACGGTCTGTATGCGTCATCAGTCACTTTACCTCGTCTACAGGTGTACTATGTTTCATGTATCAACATTTTCCTTTTTGCTTGCAGGCATTCGATGAAGCCATTGCTGATCTTGATAAGCTAAATGAGGAGTCCTACAAAGACAGCACTCTGATCATGCAGCTCCTCAGGGACAACCTGACAGTGAGTGTTCCCTTCTCTCATGGCACGAGAATGATCTTCACTGTGTCACAATTGCACTATGTTTGCCTAATTGTCTTTCTTATAGTCTCTGTTTTCTTTGAACAAACTTCAAATGTGTTGAACTTGTTTTACTTAAAAGCAAAGGACAAAAGCCTGATTTCATAGTAAGGGCTGAGACGTTATGAACCTTAACAATGAGTGTAATGGCCCGCACTTCAGGACACTCTCTCCCTGAATCAACAAAAGGTTTTGGAAAATGTATTTCTTGTGTCAACGATGGGACGCAAGGATTATTTACACTTGGTGATGAGTACTCTGGTAGCTGCGTCTACAAAGACCTTACCATTTAAGGAACTACGGCTACACATCTAAAAATTAATAATGAACCGTGGCTCTTAAACTTTGACCTACCTCGCCTTGTCAGAAAAAAACGACTCCTTATCATCAAGCTCTGAAACAAAAATGACTTAGCATTGCGATGGTCAAACAGAATGGGAAAACAAACACCTGACTTCCTAATCAAAATGTACATCCTGCTTACAAATGAGCTGAGGTGCAAACACGTGACGGCTACTATAAATACAAAAGTCGGTACATCAGGAAAAAAGAAGTTGGCAGGACAGCCTATTGGATACTGGATCACTTACACTTTGATGATCGGAAAACTTTCCTCATTTTCTGCACAATTAAGCTCTGGTTAAGGTGTTCTTTTGCTTATGATCTCTGATGCTCATTAACAGTTCATCTTAAACAGTTATGAAAAAAAATGAATTCCCAACAATGTCCACCCAATCAGCAGTCATGCTATTTGCAGTTTCCTTAGTTAACCAACAGGTTAGCGAGTTAGTTTAAAGAGTTTTTTGGCCCCACTTGGGTTTGGCAGCAGGGGTAACTTCTCATAAAGTAAGCAATAACCAAGCCCACAATGAGTTAGGATACTATTGGTCATTTTACTCTAAGTTATACTTATATGGGTTTGAATCCTGATTCATGGTCTTACCAGAAAATGAAACTTGTATCCTAACACAACTACTAAGATTGTTAAATTGCCTATTTGAGTAAAGTTGTGTGTTCAATTTGTGTTTCTCTCCTCAGTTATGGACATCAGATGCTGCTAGCCAGGACGAGTGCGAGGCTGAGGGACAACAAGAGGCTGAAAATGAAAACTAAAAACCGCCAACCCTCGATGTTTGGGTCATCTCTAAAAACAACAAAAGGAAGAAAAAAAAAAAACTTTTTACACATCCTTCATTCCTTATTGCTCCACTCAAACATTCTACCAATGAAACTGATTGCTGAAAAGAGTCATGTAAGGAAATAATAATGAATAAATAATTCTTTTCATAATGTAGATTTTGGCAACTGGTGAAAAGAGAAACCCTCCATTCCTTTGGTTTATGTTTGTCATGGCCTTCCCCATTTGTGCAGTTTCAGCCGTAGAAAAGTGATCCATAGCTTGACATGGTATCAAACCCTTAGCTCATTTTAGCGGCAGGAAAAACTAAAGTCCCATCATTGAACAACTGGATGCTTTATCAAATCATTTGAGACCGTTTGGATTTGTTCCCAATAATTAATGTTCAATATAAAAACTAGTTTCTCCCATACCCTTTTTAAAGTGTGTCTGTCTCTACACAATTACGTGGTACGGTTACAGCAGCTGAACCTTAAACTGATTACATTTGAATATTGCAGGGAAAGCTAGTGCACTTTACATGCTGGCATTAAATAGTATAAAACGGCCAAATAGTGCTAATTGGTTAGATCCTCACTTTCTGCCCTGGTTATGATGCCACTCTTTCACTGAAGCATGCCTGTTGTTTTTTGGGGGGGAGGGAATTGTGTGGCTTGTCTGAACAAATGCTGGGACCTTTTTAATGGGAAGAAGACAATTCTGTAATGCATGTCTCTGGAGATATTACACTGGAATGGGAACAAATGCTGTAACACACATGTCAAAGTCTCAAGTTAAGTCATTTTAAATGCAGGTTTGTACACATCCTTTAAGTGGGTGATTTAAGTCTGTCCAGTGATTGTCATTAGAGATTTGGGCCACTATTGTTTTACTATTCATTCAATTGTAGTCCCCTAAAGCCTTGTGGAACTGTTCCAATCCCTATGTATCAGCTATGTTAACATAAATAAAACATTTTATAAACCAAGTCTGAGTTGGTATGTTTATTTTATTTGCTTGATAATGTACTTCATGATGTCAATTCTCTATTATTGCTACTTACTTGACAGCTTGATCACCTTTAAGAATGAGAACGCTTCTTTCTTTGGATTCAACATAATTATTGCCCCAGAATGAAACTTATTTTAACAACTTATACAACTACATTTGAAATGCTAGGTAGAAAATGAATAATTTGCATATATAGTAAGTTAACTCCAGTGCATTTAATGTATACTGTTAGTGGATTTTAATTATTTTTTAAAAAAAAGAAAAGATTATGAAAGAAATACAAAGCAGCCCCACCTTATCAGCTGCAACATCAAAGTGATTATCACAACAATGCAAACATAATAATCTAATATCATATGTGCATTGTTCTGAAATGATCCATTCTGCATATTGAGTACACGCTTACATTTGAGTGCACTTCTGGTCCCTATCAGTGGTGTAAAGTAACTAAGTAGATTTACTCAAGTACTGTGCTTGAATTCAATTTTGTGCTACTTTCTACTTCTACTCCACTACAATTATTTGATACCTTTAGTTACTTTACAGATTTGGATTAATGATGTGAAATAGTATCAACATTTAAATCCAATTTACACCTGGAGTAAGTTCACAAGTTACCCTGCAGAATAAAAAAGAATTAACACTAGCTGCACCTTTACCAGCTTTGATAACAATTTAATGCAGGGGTGTCCAAATGCGGCCCACGCTCCATTTTGAATCGGCCCTCAGCAAATTCCAAAAGTATAATGGAATATGGCCCACAAATGAAACTTGTGCTTGTCTTACATTGTACTTCTTAAATATAAATGTAAAAATATATTACACAGTAGTATTCATGTGTTAAGACCACTTTTCAAATAAATTCAGTCAATTAAAGTTGGAAACTTTTTCTAACATATCTTATTAGTTGATAAGAAAAAAGCCCAATGACTTATTTACATAACAAGCTTGAAATATACCCTTCCTATTTCTCCTTATTATAATCAATCTGAGGCTTCTGTTTTAAGGGATGAGCTGCCAACACTCACAAGCATCATTGACCTACATTTGATTGATTTTGCTAACTTAGAAGTTATAACTGAACTTATGAGGCAATGTACCTCTAGTGAGCGGCCCAACCCTTCGTATATTCTGCGAAAAAAGTTTGGACACCCCTGCTTTAATGCATCAATAATTATAATTAAAACATATTATTCTGAAATGGACCAATCTGCATAATGAGTAATTCTACTTTTTGTACTTTCAGTACTTGTTTATGCTAATAGTTTTCTACTTTTACTTGAGTAACATTTTGAATGCAGGACTTTTACTTGTAAAGAGTATTTACTGTACAAAGTGAGTATTCCTACTCTATGGTACTTCTACTTTTACTCAAGTACAAGCTCTGAGTACTTCTTCCAGCCCATTTCTATGCTAATATTTTTGTACTTTTACAACAAATATTTTAAATGCCAGACTTTTACTTGTAACAGTATTTTAAGAGTGTGATTTGTTACTACTGAAATACAGATATATGAGTACTTTTTGCGCCTTTGTCATGAATAAACTACCTGTGTGTCTCGTCAACGCTTCCTCGCGGGTGGTGAAATCTAAAAGCGGATGTTTTCCACTCGGTGCATTTCCGGGTATCTCAGCTAGCTAGCTGTCCAGACAAACCGAGCAACTTTTGACAATGACAGCACTAGCATAGCTGGCTGAATTGAGTGAAAATGAAGAGCATACTGTTCATTGCCTTTCTGGCTCCTTGCTGGGTCAACTGTGCTATTAAGTCGAGAGTTATTACGGAGGAGAATCACGAAGAAAACCCGGAGTACGGTGAGTAACGCAAGCTAACTCAGGCTAACATTAGCTAGAATGTTCAGGTTTTCTGTTTTATGAACTATGTGCTTTCTAACTATCTATGTAATTAGTATTTACTGTAATTATCAACCAGTATCAATTACAGTGTAATGCTTAGGCGATGAGTCCTGTATACTTGCTAAATAAAACCAGATCTTCATCAGGCTGGGAGCGGATTGTCAGCTCCAGATTGCAGTATGTGTAGTATCTGGTGATTTGAATGAACACACGCAGTTTCTTCTTGGTCCTGGATGACCATTGTCGTCTCTCCATGTCTTCCAGATGCTCTGAGCTCCATCCTGTCAGATTTTGAGGTGTTGCCATTGTCAGGCCTCCAGCTGCACTCAGTAAGAAAGAGGGACGTCCAAACCCAGTCCCACCTGGAGCGTCTGGTGAGCTTCAGAGCCCTGCACAGGTACAGCAGCCCCCTCATGTCTCTGACAGAAGCCCTACTCAGAGAACAGCTGTTGTGTACTTTGGAGTAATGATACAGAATAAGTTCACATTTTAACAGAGGTGGGAGAACTACTCGGAGTACTCAAGTACCAGACTGTAGGAATACTCTATTAAAAGTAACAGTTCTGCATTCAAAATGTTACTCAAGTAAAAGTACAAAAGTATTAGCATAAAAATGTACTCACAGTTCTAAATGCAAGTGTTTTGATTATAATTATTGATGCATACATGTGTATATCAAAGCTGGTAAAGGTGGAACTAGTTTTAATAACTTTATATGCAGTAGGGTAGCTTGTGAATGTTACTCTAGGTGTAACTAGTTTTACGTCTTATTTAAGTATTCTCTATATTTCACACTATAAATCCAAATCTGAAAAGTAACTTATATAAGTATAAGTACACTATTTACCTCTGAATATTAGTGGGGTGGAAGTACAATTGTATTTAAGTACAGTACTTGAGTTAATGTACTTACTTAGTTACTTTATACCACTGCATTTTAAACATCATTGGTCAGACTATGACATATGATCGAATGAAGAGATATTATCCTAACAAAAGTACTTTTTGAAGCAGCAATCATGTTCATGTTCAGGTTAATGTATATAAGCTTTGTTTTCTTCCTTTCTTTTTTAGAAATTTCAAGCTTTACCTGACCACGAACATACACCTTTTCACCGAGGACTTTAAAGCTGTGTTTGTTGATGAACATGGGAGGGAGGAAAAGTACGATGTTCATCTTCAGAACTATTTCACTGGACATGTTGTTGGTGAGTAAAAACATCCGGCATAAGGGATTCACCAATGTTTCATTTTAAATACAGTTTTTTACCCTAATTTGGATTTCCAAGGCAAGTTTTTTTGCATGTGCAGGAGAAAAACTTTAATCTGAGAAATGATGACTAATTAAATGGCACTATTTGCCATATTATATCAGCAATACATATAATGTTGGGCTGATGTAAATACTGCTTGGTCATTTAATTGATCAGTGCGCCTTTTTACATTACTGGATTTAGTTTGCACATGTCAATCGTTTAATTAAAGCTTGATTTGTTCTGTGTTTCCAGGGGAGGAGAATTCCCGTGTGCAGGCACACATAGAAGGAGATGAGTTTTCTGCTCACATTCTTACTGATGAAGTCGAGTACAACGTAGAGGTAAGAACTGACTGTAACATAATCGTTTTTATGTGTAGAGTCAGAGTAGAGAGGGTACTACTGACCCATTTTTTTTGAATACACTTAACCCTAAGCCATTTTATCATTTGACTTAGTTTGACAGTAGAGAGGCCACACTGTTGAGGACTGTGATGGCCTTTTCAGCATTACCAAGTGCAATTGTATGCTTTACGCTAAGAAAACAAAAAAGAACATGGTGCTTTTGCTGTACTCAAAATTTGGGATGCTTTTGGTGTTTATGCCGTTAGATGATATTGCTTCTCAGCATAAAAAAGACTAGTCATGGTAGTGCCATACTCTGTGATTGCCTTTTGGATATACCAGTGATAATTTGTTATATTGGTATAATAACTTGGGCTTTCTGTCTCTGATCATTTTAACAACGATGCCCATGATAGTAGTTTGAAGTTATTTCTGATTTGCCCATCCAAACTCCACCTCTAGCTTATGCCAAATATGTTAAAGATTCGAAAGTGAAAGAGGAAGGCAGCTTTTATGCCTTGTAGCCCAGTTTATCTCATGCTGAGAATTTCACATCAATCCATTTGCTTTTGTTCTCAAGTTCCACCTGTTTTTCTCTGGACTTCCAGCCCCTTTGGAGGTTTACAGATTCCCCAGCTGATGGCAGGTTGCTGGTTTATCGTACGGACGACATCAAGAATCTGAGCCGCATCGCCTCTCCAAAAGTGTGTGGCTACGTCCACGCAGAGGCTAACGATCTGCTGCCACAGACTGCCAGGAGGAGTTGGGATGGACAGGAGGAGGTGGACCAGGAAAAGGGTGAGCTCAGCTTCTGCTTTCCTCACTAAGCTGTCGATGCCTGCAAATGTGTGTGGTGCTATTTGTAGCAGGAATGTGGAAGAGAAAGAAAGGGTAAGTACAGGGTTGGAGATAAAAAAAAAAAAGTTGATCTGCTCTGCGCTCTTGTTTGTGGTTAGTTAAGAGTAGATACAAAAGTAAAAGAATAACGCATGTTTAGGATAGAGAGAAGAAAGGAGATGGCTGTAATGGTGAGACAAGAGAGGTGGGTGTTAGGTGTCTGTAACAGTCACTTTAATAGAAGCCTTTTTATCTGTAAAACCTAGCCTAAGCCATTCACATACACACTGCTGACAAGTGGGTATTATGTAACAGCCAGATGCCTTTTGATTCCTTTGTGCTGCTTTGGAAATGTAAAGCATATAGCCTTGATAATGTGCCAGAGGAGAAATCGAACACCTCTCACTGGCTGCTGGTTGAAAGTACTCATCGGGGATATGATGTGAGGTGAAGGTTCTTATGGAGGAGGCATTCAAATTCATGCAGGCTCTGCTGCCCAATCAGATGCCTCCGAGTCGTCACCAGTCTCCCACCACACAGGGCAGCGCACCCCCACACTTCTGAACAGTGTATGATGTAATGCTCAAATGGGATCTCTTCCTGTTTTTCCATTTCTGTCAATCTTCAACTACTCATTGTTTTAAGACTTAAGGTTTATGAGGCAACTCTGTAGAGTCTATAAAGCCCTGTGTCACAATGTTTTGCACGGCCATATTGTATCTATACATCGAGGCCTATACTGCAAACACAAATTAGGCTTTTTATTTTGTCCACTAGATGGGTCAGTTTTGTAAGTAGTAATTCTTAGTCAACTAACTCTTAGCTGATTTTGTTATGCTGTAAATCAAGCCTTAATTTTCTGGCTGACACAATTGCGTAATTATAGCGAGGCTTGTAGACCGTTACTCAGTTGTTTATGTAAATGTAAACTACATAGACCAAAACTGGCTTAGCTATACAACTCTGTCTATAAGGACCTAACCGCCCACAGGTTCACTGCTCTACAGCCTTTACATTGTGCAATCAACATCTTCATTATAATACGAAACAATGTGCTTTCAGATTGAACATAAAATTGATGTATAGAAGAAAAAAACAGTTAGCTCTAACTGGATTTATTCTTGCTCGAAAGAACAGAAGCAGCGTTTAATCAGTTCACATGCGAACTAAAAAGAATATGTGCTGCTAATTGTGAAAATGAGGGCAATTAACAATGTAATACTGGAGCATGGCCTCATTGTTTAACTTCCTTTCCTACATTAGTTTCCCTCGACTGTTGCTGCACCTCAATATGACAATGCTTAATGAACATTAGCACTACTTTGTTCTTTTGCTTTTTGTCCGCCTGTGACCATTTTCCTTTATCTACTCCTTCTGTCTCTCTTTGTGCCGCTGGTGCTTCTTCAGGCTTCCTCCACAGAGAGAAGAGACAGGCTCACGATCACAAGAAGAACACCTGCCCCCTGCTGCTGGTCGCAGATTACCGCTTCTTTGAAAGCATGGGCCGCGGACAAGAGAGCGTCACTCTCAACTACCTGGTCTGTTTCCATGATGCTATGTACCAATAATATTCCAGAGATAATTCACCATGTAAAGATTGAACCTGCATCCATAGGGTATTATGAGGTTAATGTATGTTTTTTATTTCAACAGTTTAGTTTTAAATCCAATGCACTAATATATGATCAGCATGTCGATTATACATGTGAATATATTCAAGGCAAGTTTATTTTGCATCACACAATTCAGCAATATAGCAATTCAAACTGCTTCACATTAAACAACTAAAACATTGAGACAAAGCGCAAAAGAAACCCAAAACAATAGGTGCTTTAATCCAAGTAAAACCGTTGTTAAATAGCTACAAAAATAAAACATTTGACTACAATAAGACAGTCAAATAAAAAAAAGAGCAACAGTGCAGTGTTAGATATTGAATTATTTGATTTCATAAATGACAGCAGAAAGGTTTTCAGTCGGTCTGGATTTCAAATAATCGAGACTTGCATTGCATTTGTAAAATCAAAATTAATTGTTTTTGTGATGTTTAAATATGTCTTAATGTTAAAAAAAGCTTTGTGTTTTTTCCCCATCTCTCACTCCAGATTGAGCTGATTGATCGAGTTGATGACATTTATAGGAACACAACCTGGGATCATGAATTTATAGGCTATGGGGTCCAGATCCATCAGGTGTGTGTTTGTGTGTGATGATGAACTGCATTTTAATATAATTTCACGCCTAACTTGTGGAGCAATTTGTGGCGTTTTAGCATCAGACATCCCTGCTAACTGACATCAGTGTGTTTGAGAACAGCATTTCTAAGGAGGAACTGAACGCCTTTGTGTTTGCCCTCCGGGGTATTTAATTTGTTCCACTGGCTTTGGGAATGAATGGAGACTCTGTATCTCGTATTGTGAGTCCCGGGTTTGCTCATCTTAAAGCTATGCATTCATTTAGCTGCTCAGTTATTTTCCAACCATGCATTTCAAGAAACACTTGTAATGGTTAGGGTTAGGGGGTTAGGGTTAGGTTAGGGGGTTAGGGTTAGGTTAGGGTTAGGGTGGTTAGGGTTAGGGTTAGGGTTAGGGTTAGGTTAGGGGGTTAGGGTTAGGTTGGTAGATTCCAATACCTATAAAGAAGGCTTCAACTGCAAGCCACAAAACATGATGCTGAATGACTGATTTAGAGTTACATAGTTGTTGTTATTATTATTATTATTATCATTATTATTATTAATAATTGCGATTGTTTTGACTGAAACTGAGGGAATGATCTTCACACTATCTTTGAAATATTTGATGAAGCAATCATGGTGTGATATATATTTGTAAGAGGGTCTGTACCAAACAAGGGGACAACTAAGTCTGTAAAATACCTACAGTATGTAGGCCAAGACTTCTCTGCAGCACCCTCATATTTACCTCAGATATTTACCATATACTGCCCTTCTGCCCTTCTGCCATTTGGATATTTCATTAGTCCATACTGCAATTTTGAAAGATAAGACAAAGTTAAACAAATTATAATTTATCTCTGACTTTAGGGGCAAAATATATCTAATGTGTGTTATGCATCTCGGAGTCTTGACTCGTGAGTTTCCCAGAACGATGATCATGAGCCAGTTCACTGAGATTTGTTTTAAGGCTTTGTATCAGCTTGATGAATTTTTCAAAAATGGTGTCTTCGGTTACCTCTCTCAGATCATCATTAACAAGGAGCCTACAAAGCCCCCCCCCGAGCACAACGCCCGCTGGCTCCACTATAACATGAAGAACAGTCCTGAGAAAGAAAAGGTGGTTTGGGACGTGAAGAGACTTCTGGAGGTAAAAAAGGAGACCTAGACAAAGTGTACATTAGGAGAGGAGAGGTTGGGGAAATACAGTGGATCACTCAAAACTTTGGGACTGAATATGATATGGGGATATTCATTTTAGAAGAAATGTAAGTGTACAAATATCAAAGATATGTTCGAGATCATTTGGAAAAACAATTGACTGGTGAAATGTCCTGCTCGGTTCAAATATTTAGATTTTGAAGTAGTTCATCCTTTTGTTAATACATCTGGATTAGGTTTGATACATGTTTAGAGTAATGCTATCTCAAATAGTTGAAATTCGAAATGTTAATGTCCTTGTCTTAATAAGTTCATAAAGTCAATGTCATAAAACGTATACAAAAGAGAACGTCTTACAGTGTTGAGACTGCTTGTGTGAGACAGGGAGTAAAAATAACTTAAACAAATGGAAGATAATATTTTAAATGTTGTCCCTTTTTTAGCAATTCAGCTCGGACATCGCTGACAACGCCTCCACTGTGTGTCTGGCCCACCTGTTCACCTACCAGGATTTCGACGAGGGAACCCTGGGGCTGGCCTACGTGGCCCCCTCCAAACCTCAGGCCCTGGGCGGCCTCTGCCCGAAACGTAAGGACACATCCCATCATGGCAGAACGGCTTCATTTTGTGTGCTGTGTGTCTCATGTAAAACATCACCAGTATGTGGTCAATGCAGTATGCCATGGATCGATCTCAGAGCAATTGTTTATCATGTTTACAGACCATCTATGTTGCCCTTTCAATGACAACCTCCCACAATCATGTGAAGTTTTATTAAGCTGCTGATCTGTTTGTGTTGTCTCACCACAGTAACGACACAAATTACACGCAAGTGTGGGAAAACAGACTAGTGGAGCCATGGGTTTTTTTGTACAGCAAACCGGATACTGACATCAAGCTCTGATTTTTCTTCTTGTAGCATACTACCCGTCTAACTCTGTAAAGCCCAGTTACCTCAACACAGGCCTGACCAGCACCAAGAACTACGGCAAAACCATCCTAACAAAGGTTTGTATTCCTCGTTTTCAATCATTATCTCGCGCAAGGCTAGTAACTGGGTGCTCACGGTTTTAGCAGGATTTTATGCAACATGTCATGCAGTGTCGGCTCTAAGCAGAGGAGACGCATACTATATGTGTGTGGGTGGTCTGAGTGAAGATGTTAACACTTGCATTTTGGCACCTCGGTTATCAGTTTCTTGCACAGTTCGAAGTTACTTTTTTACCATAACAAGAGCTTGGAGTAATTTTGTGATATTGTAACCTCTATTATAATACGTATGTTCTTTGACAGCAATACATGTTATAAATGGGAGAATGTGCTATAAGACATGTTTTTTTGTCCTGCAGTTTTTGTGCCATTTATTCCTGATTTAATACAGTTGTAAACTATATGTTGACTCCCTTCAGGAAGCAGATCTAGTGACGACTCACGAACTCGGCCATAACTTTGGAGCGGAACACGATCCTGACAACATCCCACACTGCGCTCCCAGCGACGACCACGGCGGGAAGTTCGTCATGTACCCGATCGCTGTGAGCGGAGACCATGTCAACAACAAGGTACTCGTAAAATGTTCAAATCAAACTTCGACATACAGAAGGATACAGCAGGAGCATAACCATCTGCTATATAACAAACTATGCAGACAGTTGTGAGTAAACACTGAGTTCAAGCTGCGTAATGAGACATGATGTGGGAATCTGAGATGCTGAATATTCAGTGTTGGATAAATGTGAGTCACAGTTGTTCCTGTAAAACATGACAGTGAATATACTGAACCTCCCCCGACATCAGCCTTAGAAACTAACGTGCATGATGATGCTGAAGTTAAGTGTTTAAAATGCTGCTGTTTATCAAATGGGATTTTCCTGCACATAAACAACAAACAAGAAATCTTGGACCACATCAGTATGCATCTTTTAAAAAGGCATACAAATATAGTAAAACTGTTGATGGGGCTGTAACTTCATTCTTACTTATCCAAAGAAGAATCAAACATTTTTCACTGACATTTTATCCTTGCAGCTATTTATTTGACAGAGATTTGCATGAGGGTTGTGAAATATATCGATATTATACCAATGTTGTGATATAAGACTAGATACTTTCTTAGATTTCTGATAGCGTATCTGTTTTTTCCTGCTTTTTAAAGCTACTTTACAGAACAGTTTTTTGAACCCACTGACTGTTGAAGCTTTTTCTATTATGTACCTTTAGCTACTTAGGCATTATATCCACATTACTGGTTATTTATCAAGAATCTAATTGTGAAAATATCATGTGAAAGCACCAATAGTGAAGCCTGCAACAATGTTGCAATATCCATATTGAGGCATTTGGTCGAAAATATTCCAAATCATAATACATTTTCTCCGTATCACACAGCCCTAATTTACATGTTGTTGTTTTAATTTTTCCACTTTTAGCAGTCCTTTGCCACATCTTCTTTCCAACACTCCCACTCACTATCTAACCCTCGTTTACTTCTCCTTCCCTCATGAAGCGCTTCTCCAACTGCAGCAAGGCCTCCGTAGGGAAGACGTTACGTTTCAAGGCCCCAGTGTGCTTCAAGGAGAGGAACAGCAAGGTGTGTGGGAACTCCAGAGTGGAGGAAGGGGAGGAGTGCGACCCCGGGCTGCTCCACCTCAACGACGACCGCTGCTGCTCAGCTGACTGCAAATTCAAAAGTGGGGCAAAGTGCAGGTATGAGGTCCAAATCACAGATGCATTTCTACTAAAAGTCTAAAAGCTCACAACATTTGATTAATTGAACTTCAGATGCTTCTAGTTTAAGGCACACACACATTCCCACGTGTCTGTTCTCTCCACAGTGACAGAAACAGCCCTTGCTGTAGCGGCTGCAAGTTTAAGCATGCAGGAATAACATGCCAGGAACCCATTAATGCGACCTGTAAAGGCATATCCTCCTGCACTGGTGAGCGCCTCCTGCTGGTCTAACACAAGAACTGCGCCAACGTTTTTTTATACATTTACACCTCTCTACCTTCCTTTCACCTATTAGGCAACAGCAGTCAATGCCCCCCTCCTGCAAACGCTGAAGACAAAATGGTGTGTGTTGACAACGGTCGCTGTCTCAATGGAGAGTGCAACCCTTTCTGTGAGGCCATGCAGAACCTTCAGTCCTGCGCCTGCAACGGTGAGAGCTGCTGTCACAAGTGGATCGATGTCAAATGGTGGGCCAATGGAACAGCAGAGTCCTAGTGATCATGGGGGTCCCAGAGTTTGACATGAAACATCAAGACATTTGAAATAAATAAATTGAAATCATACCTTGGGGAAATATTTGTTCAATTCTGAAATACATAAAAACATTAGAAGATGTGAAAGTCCTACAAGCCAAACAATTAAACAACCTTTTGTTTAGTTTGCATCCAGATATAGGATAGGATTTTTAAAGATTGTTTACAGGTCTGAATGACTGGATGTAATGTGTGCACTGCCACTGTTAATGCAGGATAAAGTTATTATAACTATTTCAACGTTTTCTGTTTGCAGAGACGGAGGACTCCTGTAAAGTGTGCTGCAGAGGGAGCGATGGCGCCTGCGCCCCCTTCATCCAGTCCAATACTAGTCTCCTTTTCCTGCGCAAAGGGAAACCGTGCACCGTGGGCTTCTGTGACGGGAGCGTGAGTCACCAAACCTCTTCTTTGTCCATCAGCTGATTCTACCATGTTTACTTATTTGTGCTTAGTTCCTATTACTGTCCAGCTCTGAAAAGCCTTGAATGAATGATATATGTTTTAGCTTTTTGTTTGAATACAGGGAAAGTGCATGAAGCAGGTGCAGGACGTGATCGAGAGGTTGTGGGATTTTATCGACAAGCTGGACATCAACACATTTGGTAAGTTTGTTACAACAGACCACTAACCATGAGAATGTGTCAAATGTAGGGTTTTTACAAAATGTAGTTCATGTTTTCTTTTTGAGGTTTCGGAAGAAGTGTCTGCCATCAGAATGTATTAAAATAATGAAAAACATCTATTTTTAATAAATACAACTTGTCAGAGTGTACCCCTTTATGTGCATGGCAAACAAGCTCAAATATGTTGTTTTTGTTAGGAAAAACAACAACAAATGTGGATTAAGCAGAATACTTTGTGAGATCAAATTGACTACAGCTTTGTTTAATAGATTTTGACTTTTGGACAAAAATAAATGCTGTTTTTATAATTATTTTGTCAACATGATGAATGATGCTGCACACCATTCTGTACAGCCCTAATAAAGCAGACATAAGGATTTGAAAAGTCATTATCTTCTTTTGGATGACTATGAGTCTTACCTTTCTTTTGTTCCTTCTATCCCCCTGAACCCCATCAGGAAAGTTCCTGGCTGATAACATCGTGGGTTCCGTCGTGGTGTTTTCACTAGTCTTCTGGATTCCTCTCAGTATCCTCGTTCACTGTGTGGTAAGAATCTGCTGCTCATGGATTTTTATTAATTTCCAGCAGTCTTTAATTTTTCAATCATCATTATCATTATACTATTATGCAATTTTTTACTTAGTCAAATGTTGACAGTCTTTTGTGGTCTTTTTCCGCAGGACAAACGTCTTGACCAGCAGTATGAGGATAACACGAAGTCCCTTTACTACCCTCCAAGCGTAGGTTTCTCCTCTCTTAATTGCCCAAATAGGATCATGTGCACTTGCCTTGCTGCCACACTAACTTAACTAATACAATCCCACATGCTGACATCATTAATAAGGGAGGGAGAGGGGAGTCTGAAGGCTGATTGTTCAGGTTGAGTTACTCTTTTTTTTCTGAATCTCTGTCGCCATTAAAAATCAGAAACATCTTTTTTCTGTGTTAGACTCAAAGCACAATGAAATTATACAAAGCCTCTCTCAGTGTAGGTAAACAAATAAATAAAAGTAAATTGGCGCTAAACCATGTTCAACCATTATTTGAGATTAATTATACAATTTAACCGTTATTACAGACTTGATCCAAAACTAAACACATTAAGATTACTTTAAGTAAACAACAAAAACAGCAATAAAATGTGTATTGTAATAAATAAAGGTACAAAATAAATAAAATAATAAGGGGGGCTTACTTCTTGAATTTGACTGTTTTTTTAAAAGTGTAAAAAAAACATGAAAAATGAAGAATATTTTATTATGAGCTACACAACTGGCCTTTGCAACCCTTCTTAAAAAATAATCTTCTTTGATTAATTTTCTTTTAAAGGCCCTGTAAAACAAATGTTTACAATCAGTACATGATGTGATTGAGTTAAAAAAGCTCTCGTGAGAAAGATATCGGACAAGAACAAAGATAGAAAGATACTAATTAACATTTAGCCTTCTAAAGATTTTCGTAACACCATTCCCAAGACAGTCCTGAGATAACTGATGTTTAGTCTGAGTGTTGAAAGCACGTGGTGAGAGCAGACCACACATGGATTCAGAATCCATCAGTCAGCCTCACTGTCAGGTTCCAGCTCCGTTGACCCGTTGACTCTTTGCCTTGGCCCTTTTCATTCTCATTGGAACTGCAGCAGATGGTGGAAGTTTGTAGTAGGGCTCCCGCCATAGGTGAGTGCGTCTGGCTTGGTGTTGCGTTGCCATGGAGTCCATGATGATGCATGGTCAGCTGCCCACGTTTGGGATACTCCTGCAGTCACTTACTCCTTGATGTAATCACTGATCTGTTTGCACGTTTCCTGCGTCTTTGAGAGGCTCAAACTGAAGCTAAGCTAATATGACTGGATAGTTTTAATGTTGTCCACACAGCAGAGTCTTATCTGATCAGAAATTACCTCAAGAAAGCAAGATTGCATTTTTAGGAGTATTCAAACATCGAGAGGAATGAACAGGTTGCACCTTGGTTGTGTTTTGTGAAATCGGATGCCGTGTGCGTTTTTTAAGTTTGTATCTGCTGCTGTTCAAAGCTCCAAGAGAGGGTGTTTGTTATTCGTTATTTTATTTTACTGGCTGTGTACAATGTGTTCTGATTGGGAACTTGTGGAGACTGAGGGTACATTCCTCTATAGACGTTTTTCATGGCAGACATTTTGACAGGAAAAGCAAAGCAGCAACTAATGACATTAATGATGGCAAAATTCCACTTAGGTGTGACAGGTAGTCCTTAAAGTGAGCCAGCATGCACAGTGTGGATGGACTGCAGCCATTATTAATATTAGTTAAACCTTTGATTGACAACACAAAATGTCCACTGTGAGAAATGTTTCTTTTTACTCATTCCCACTTTGAAAGGGGGTGTTGTGGGTGGAGATGGCTGATGGCTATTAGTACATTATTTGTAAGTATAATTTAAAAGCTTTAGAGTTCTGATTATTAACTATAATGTGATGAAGATATAAGTAGAATGGAGTAAAAAGGGAATGGATCCCTCCTCAGTCGGAGACAGTCAGATTTGTTGTGTTTTGGTCTCACATGTTGTTCTCGCTCTGCAGAGTCAAGAAATGCTGAACAATCTCGAGTCGGCGTCCGTGCGCATCGTCAAACCTCCCTTCTTCTCCGCCGGCCGGACCGCGCCCTCCTCCCTGCCCCCCCCGCCTCAGCAGCAGAGCCCGGCTGGGGCCTCTCCCGGGGTCAGCACCAGTACCCAGGCCCCCGACCTGAACTCCGGCTCCATCCCGGACAGCGCCGGGGGGCCGCGGATGGCCACAATCCAGGAGGACACCAGCAGCGGCTCTCACCTGGGAGAGGAGGGCCTGTCGGACGATTTCACAACCGCAGGAGCCTCCTCGTCGGCTACGAAATCCTCCTACGAGGATCTGACCGATCAGAACCCGCAAAGCCGGGACCGGAGGCGCCTCAAGAGGCAGGACTGCATTGACACAAAAGAGACAGAGTGCTGAGAGCACTTTTAGTTTAAAAGCATCCACATTTTTTAGGGTTGGCCAGATGAAACCTACTCTGTGGAAATATATCCGCCACAGTTCGGCTTCCCAAACACATTCAATTATCTTTTTGTTGAATATGCAATTAAAAAAAGGTGAGCTATTTTCGTGGATCAGTTAGTTTAAAAAAACATCACGTTACCAGTTACCAGTCTCCTTAATGTATGTGCATTTAGTACTGTCTTCAAAGCAATGCAACCTTTTGCCCCACTAGCAGATCAACAGGTGAATGATGTGAAATAATATTGATGATGTAGCTGTGGTTATTTTACCGTAAATGAAACATTTCAGTGTGCTCACAACTTGACTTTAAAATGCTTTTTTTTTAACTGCATCAAAACTGCACTTGGAAGTATTTTTCACATCACTGGAAAATGAAATATGTTCTTACTGTGCTCTTTCCTTGATGGTCTCTTTTTCAAAAGATATTTGATTATAGTTTAACCCTTTGAACCCATTAGTTTGTATTTGTCCAGCTGTTGACAGTCATATTGTCTTCATGGAACAACATGGTGCCTTTTCTGAATTTGTGCCTCATCATTCTGAGCCAACTTATGTCTTTGCAAAGAGCTCCAGTATACGAGGCATGAATATTGACAATCATGAACTCAGTGATTTAAGAAACTTCCTGAGATGATCAATTGATATTTGTGTTTTTTTTAATGCATCTGTTATTTTATGCTGTCTCCCCACTGTAGCCTGCTGTGAGACATGTTGTAAAAATACTTATTGAAAGCTAGTTCAAGGGAAAAACTAAAGTGTGGCTAACATTTACTCTCCTGGATTAATTTGAGCTGTTACACAACGAGCAGATGTAGTGTGTCATATATTCTTAATGTTTCTATGCTATAAAAAGTAAACCCTTGAGTTCCTTTTCTTTTTTTTTTAAATTTGTGCTTCTATTGTTTACACACATCTCAAAATAAAAATATCTTTATTGTGCATTTCAAACATTTGTCACATTTTAATGGAAAAAAACTGATCAAAGCTGCTTTGTTTAAAAGCAGGAATGCAGTCCTGTGTGAGGCTCTCCGGTTACTCTGGAATTAACATTAGTCCTCCACAGATGATCCATGCCTGTATGATATTTCAGATCCTCTCCCTCACTGGTCACAGAGGAGGCTGCTCTCGGGGTTCTTGGTGTCCAAGTCCCCCCAGTACGGCAGGATGAAGGGCAGGTGGGCCAGGCGACTCTCCAGCAGCTCCCACAGGTGCTGAGACACAAACTGGTTCCCCTCCTGGGACAGATGCAGCCCGTCAGACAGAAAGGCTGTGTAGTCCTGTGGAGCAGAGGACAAAACAGGAAGGCTATAAAAGTAAATTCATTCAGAGGAAGATAATGGGGCATGGTGAAAATACTAGCTCTGGTCAAATAAAGGTCAATGCTTTCAGACAATCTCATATTGAGACATTTGAAACAGGATTGACAATACATACCACGTTTTTCTCGAATCATTAATATCAAACACAATACTGACATCTTTGACTGCCTATTCAATTTCTTAGCTTAAAATTCAATACGAATATTGTACAAATTCTGCCGGCCTTTTGTTTTTTATAGCTGTAAGAGCCATTTAGGCACATTATTTTATGGTAATGAATTATGGTTTGGTGAGCCAATTGAATATTCTTTTAATTTAACTCACTAGCTGAATAACGATGAATTATAATTATACTGTTTTTGTAACATTTTATCTTGCTTATGGTCTGCTCTAGTTTTATGTTTTGTTATTATTTATAGAAAGCAGAATGTAGTAGCGTGCTCAGGTATAAATGACGCTGCCAGCGTGACACAGCAGGGAATCTAGAGAGCAAGTTGGAAAACATTTTTGACCGCACACATCCGTACGACTGTTGGATTTGTTTGTTTATTTGTTTAAATACCGTGCAAAGGTTGCAAGTCGGCATTGGGCCGCCAGTTGATCCATTGAACTTCCTAATAAAGCACTTGAACAGAACGAGCAAGGTATTTGGATTTCTTGAACATACGTGAGTCAATACTCGAAAGTGGCCTTTGAACATTCCTTTTTGCATAATTGGCCACTACAATAGCTTTTATGTCATGTGACCCACTTACTCTAAATTGATGCAGCATTGTATTTGATTGTATCTCCTTTGTTGGATTTTAGTCCACTTTCTATTTTCTGACTATTTTTAAGAAGTTCTTAAGGTGTTTGCTGCACAAGACTACCAATGATACTAAGAACAATGGGGTGCTCCAAAAACAGGCCAGAAACAAAAGAGGAAAGACCTCTGGCCAACGTCTGTCGTAGTTCAGGCAATGGAAAACTGCTTAATTTACATATAAATGAGTATATAAAATAGAAGAAGCACTACAATCCATCAATAACAAGTACGCACCTGTCCATCTTTCTGCATGAGTGTCCAGAGGTCCAGCACGTCTGCACCACACTGACTGGCAGCTTGGACACACGCCTGGGCATACTGACCCGCTACAGAGTTATGGCGATTGAGCGTACATCCTGAAAAAGAGATGAGCAAGCACTCTTATTCTTTGTAGGCCTGAAGCGTATACGTGGCTTGTGTAAGGACAGAAGAACAAGAGAGAGGAAACATTGTGAATGAGCGTTACCTTTCACAATGCACTCCTTCTCCCACACTGACTCATTAATGGGAGGAGGGGTGATGAAGATGACTTTGTCTGCTGACACTCCCACTGAAGCCAGAAGCCTGGTGATCTCCTTCAGGTTCTCTGAATACTCCTGCAGAGGGACGTGCTGCTGTGGGTTTTTATCTTGGTAACAGGAACCAATGAAGGGGGGATACATTTATAAAAAGGCAGATTATTATTGGTGACAATGTGTCTGTTAAACATTGTTTTCAGTCAATTATCTAGAATAATCCCCAACAAATGTTATATACAAAAAAGTATGCAGTTTATGCTATATATTATCCTACAGTTAATTTATAAAGTGGCGGTTCACACCTGCAAAAGATTATACAATGTTTTATATAAATAGCTAAGGTTGTGTTAAGATTTGTTGGAGTAGTAAACAAAGCACCACATTTCAAATATTCATAAAGCAAAAGAAAATCCAACATGGGATCATGTTAGAAATGTGGGTCTTCATTACGATACATTTTTGGGGATAGAAAATAAATAGTGTATATTGTTTACTTTGTGTATAATACAATACATAGTATGTTGGTCAAAAACCCCAAACTAAAATTGTATACCATAAAAAAAAAGTTAGAATGTCAAAAGAAAGTCATAGAATAGTGTCTATAAAAATGACAAAGCATTGTATGTTCTAACAATGTAAACAACATGTAAATAGTAGTGAATACGATAAGCATGAAGAATTGTGTTGGATCACAGGTGATGTTTACAACATAGGGTATGTGTTAATAAGGTGTTAGTGAAACTGTACCTTGCAGAGCACAGTCGTTGGATCCAAAGAAGACCGTGACAGCAGCTATGTTGTTTTCTTCTGAGTTGGTGCTGCTGAATAGGCGAGGCAGCAGTATCTTACCCCACCTGGAGTTGTAGCCAGACAGCCCTCTGTTTAAGACATCACACTTCCTGATGGAGAAAAATATATTTCACATTCAGATATTAGTCAAAGGTGCTTTATTTTATATTTAATAAAAAAAAAAAAGTGAAATATAAAATAAACATTAAGACGAGCACTTTCATTAAGGTTACAATAAATATAGTAAATACGTGCCTCGCTAGCTTGTGTGCAATGTCTGCACCCCAACCATTGGGTTGAAATGAACCCTGAAAAAAAACAGCAGTTTTATTTGTTCCAAAGTTAAGCTAACAAGCTAGTAGCTAACGTTAACTGTGACTATTGCTAGTAAGTTAGCATTAGCTGCTAGCTTGCAAAATACATAAGCCTTTAACATATGTGTTGCATGAGCTTACCTGTGTGATGGAGTCCCCAAATAAAATCACTTTAGGCCAAATTACTGTTTTGATTTTAGACATATTGAGATGAAACCTGCTGAACTGGCTGCACAAAACCACACTTCCGGGACTGCGGTCAAGCCAGCCTCCACTTCGGAAAACAGAGTCAAGCCAGCATCCGCGTTGTTTTGCGGTGCGCGAATATCCTATGCATTACGGTAGCAGCCTCGAAAAACTGCCTTCAAAATAAAAGTGCTTACTCGGTCAATAACAATTATACCAAACATATTAAAATATGTACTATATAGGCCTAATGTGATCAATAATAATGTAAGAAAAACTACGTATAACTACCACATTATAACTGAGTGAATGTAAAACTTAAAGAGCTTCAAAATAAAAGACCTTTGAAGTCTCATGAGCTATCATCCCTCTGTTTTTAGATGAGAATAAAACAAAAACTCTCCAGTATCAAAGACTCACCTCACTCCAGGGTGATAGCAGGACACCCCATCTAGTCACTCAGAAAAAATCAGGACATTCTGATGTAGAGTTTCAAAATAAAAGACCTTTGAAATCTCTTTTATGAGCTATCATCCCTCTGTTTTTAGATGAGAATAAAACAAAGACTCTCCAGTATCAAAGACTCATCTCACTCCAGGGTGATAGCAGGACACCCCATCTAGTCACTCAGAAAAAATCAGGACAATCTGAAATCTAAAAACAGAGGGATGATAGCTCATACAATAGAGATTTCAAAGGTCTTTTATTTTGAAACTGTACATCAGAATGTCCCAATTCTCCCTGAGTGACTAGATGGGGTGTCCTGCAATCACCCTGGAGCGAGATGAGTCTTTGATACTGGACAGTTTTTGTTTTATTCTTATCTAAAAACAGAGGGATGATAGCTCATAAATAGAGATTTCAAAGGTATTTTATTTTGAAACTCTACATCAGAATGTCCTGATTTTTCTGAGTGACTAGATGGGGTGTCCTGCTATCACCCTGGAGCGAGATGAGTCTTTGATATTGGACAGTTTTTGTTTTATTCTCATCTAAAAACAGAGGGATGATAGCTCATACAATAGAGATTTCGAAGGTCTTTTATTTTGAAACTCCTTAAGTTTTACATTCACTCATTTATAATGTGGTAGTTATACGTAGTTTGTTTTAAATATTTATTGATCACATGATATAGTACATATTTCTTAATTTAATATGTTTGGTATGTTATTTTGGTGTGTTTGTTATTGACCGAGTAAGTGCTTTTATTTTTGAAGGCAGTGTTTCCTGGACTCTACCGTAATGCATAGGATATTCGCGCACCGCAATATCACGTGCGGGCTGGCTTGCCTAGGTTTTCCCGAGTGGAGGTTGGATTGGCCGCAGTCTTCCGGGTTAGGAGGGATGTTGAGACGTTTTAACAAACTTCAAAATAAAAAACATATTTACATTTTTTAAAGTATGCAATTTACAAGAAAACGTATACAATAGAAAAATCAACACAATATAGCAGACAGGATTAATTGCAGGACTGTATAAACCATTAGTTTGAGTTATGAACACATTGCTAAAATATTTCCATTGCCATATCTACACTGTAGCTACTTTGGATATGACAATAAAGCCTTTGAATCTTCGAAAATCCTAAAAATATATACACATGTATTTCTTATTTTTGTATCGTGTTAATGTTTGTTTGATATTTTTAATAATTTTGTATTTTATGTTTCACCACATGGGGGCACTGCGGGCAGACCCACCCGCATTGGAATCCCGGAAATCGTCTTATTCCTTTGCCCCCTTCCAACATGGCGGAGGTCAGGCTTCGCTTTAGAAGGGGAGCCTACAACTTTGTTCTCAAAACCTATAATCGACAACTCCTTGAAAGTCAGAATAAGCAACGTGAAAGGGCAATAACAGCCCCTAGTGTCTCTGCGGGGTTTGGATGTGGTGCGTTTCAAGATGGAGGACTTTATGGAGCTGACAGAGCGACCGCGGGAGATTCTCAGGACAGTTACACAAGGGTAACACCACTGTTTGGTAATATTGACAATGGGAATGTCGCTCAATATCACTCCAATGAAGAGTATTTACTTTCTAATAAATCTCCAATTCAGAATATAGATCTACATCGAATTTACGCCAAATTACGTTGGACTCCCTACACGTTTAGACCAGCTGATCTACATCAGAGCCTCGGTTTGTGTGGAGGACATCCTTCACATGTTGTGTTTATCAGAGCTTACAGCGGCAACGGGGCCAGATCCGAGCCGCTTTACAAAACCAAAACAGAATACTATGAAATCCTGGAGGTGTCACCCACCGCCAGCCATGCCCAGATAAAAACAGCCTACTACAAGCAGTCCTTCCTGTACCACCCGGACCGAAACGCAGGCAGTGAGCACGCCACCGTCCGCTTCTCGGAGATAAGCGAGGCCTACACGGTGCTGGGAAACAAGGCTCTGAGGAAGAAGTACGACCGGGGTCTGCTGGGTCCGTCAGACCTCTTAACAACCAGACCCTCCGGCAAGGACACCGGGAGCTCTGAGAAACAGCACGCCGGGAGTAGACTGCGGTCTTTGGTGGGCCTGCGAGAAACAGCCTTTGACTTTGACAGATTTATCAAGAGCCACTACAGCGAGCAGCTCCAGAGAGAAAGGAACAGCAAGATCCGCAGAGAGGAGATACGGAGGAAGCAGGAGGAGACTTTTCGGGAGAAGAAGTTGAACACGGCGAACGAGTTGGGAATTATGATGATGGTGATTACAGGCGCGTTTTTACTGATCAGCGTATACAAGGCGTGATGTTCACTCACATGGAGGATGTTGGACTTCAATCATCACCACTTCTCATTCTACAACAAAAAGACTGCTGTTGAAAGCTCTTTGTTTGAACCCTGTTTGACCGCTCTGCTTGAGAAGGAAACTTTTGTGAAGTATGGATATCATAACTTTATTTTTAAGTAAATGTGACACAGTGCAATTATAATAAGATCACACTAACAGCTACAAAGACCAAACGGTTCAGTACAGTTCTGTATTCACAGTTTTATCTTGGTGTAGCCTTTGTCAAGACTTGAAGGTTTATCTGTTTTTTAACACCAACGGCCATGTAAATCAAAAATAACATTATAAATAGTGCATTAAAATCATTAATATTACATTAATAAGAATACAAGAGTTTCACAATACTGATGCAGAAACACTTGATCCAGTACTCAACGATCAGGTTTCAACAACAAGTTTTTAATTCCTCACTTTGCCATAAATGGTGTCTTTTTAAATATAGTACACAATTCACAGGTTGGTTCAGCACCTGGTAGTGCTACAGTTCATTTTTGGCTTTTATAAAGTCATCTGTCTTGCAGATTTCTTTATTTTTGATTTATGGTTTCAAGTATTGCTATTTAGAAATATTTCAAGCAATGTAAGAAAGTAAGGGATGTGTGAATCAAACTATTTAAAAGAGGCATAATAGGAACTGTATGTTTATGCTCAATGAAAAGGTGCCTTGAGATGATATTTATTGTAAAACTGAATGGTTATATTGTACAGATATTTAACTAATAAATGGTTTATGAGCAGTGCCTGTGTTTATAAACTTTGCCTATAAAACCTCTCAAAGCAGCTGAAAAGTGATGAAAGCAAACCCATTGCTCAAATATTCAAGACACAAAGCTTTGTTTACGTCTGTTTTAAACATCATGTATTGAACACAAACATTTAGTGCATTTAGAAATTCACAGTTCACATCGCAGTTAAAAGTAGACAAAATAGTCATAGCAGTGCACATTACTAACAAACTGGCCAAACACAACTTAAAGTGCATCTACAAGAATACTGATAACTTATTAAATATAATCAAAAGTGCTTGCATAACAAAATCAACACTAAAATATATGAAAAAATACAGCTTATGCAATTCCCTTTTTTTACATGGTAGCTCCATGGTCAAGAATAAACTTGTGTATAGGCCGATCTAGCCTAGTAAAGTTTAGATCTTTTTTGTTAAATGATCTGCAATGTGCCGATTAGTTTGGTGAAATGTAATTGGGATTAAAAGAACTAAAACACTACAGGGTAGAGCTATCACTATGATTCTTCTGAACACATCCAGTTTTTAGCAAACAAATACAAGCTTCTAATTGGCTTTCAATGCTGAACTTGAGGAAGTATCTTGATGTTTAAATCCGTGAGGACTTAGCTTCAGAATCTCTGTGCCTCAGTAGTTTAAAGGTGACTGGATTTGAACACGCCTGCAGTCCGTCTCTCCTCAGATGACTGGGTTCAGGGCGTCGTAGAGCCGCTGCACTGACAGCTCCACCATCTCTCTCAGGGAGTCGTCCTCGGTGCTTTCATCCTCGTAGCACACCGACTGATTAGGGGAGAAGAAGTCAGTGAGAGAGATCAAAACGATTGTACAGCACAGACATCGTTTTGGTGCGTCATTCTTAAAGCTTCTCACCCTCGTTTCCAAGCAGATGTGAACCGTCTTCCCATCTACCGTCAACGAGATGATTTTACCATCACTGAAATCCACACAATCTAATCCAAACATGTCCCTAAGGAGAGAAGCAATATGTTGTGTTTATACTAAGTTAGCGTATTCAATGTAACAGTGTCATAAACAAAGTTAGTATGAATTGAGCGGCACTCACTGCAACATGACTCCTAGTCTGTTCTGGAAGACCTCTATGTCCAGTCTGGCACTCTGGGTCTCCATCGCTGTTGATCATGATGAATCATATTAAATAATAATTCATACAAAATAAAAAAATCCATCGCAATAACAAGACACAATACATTGAATGTAAAGTTAGGATTGTGTACAGTGGGATTGTATGAGGTACCATGGTAGGTATTTTAGCCTACCTAAAAATTGCCAGTATTGTAAATTACGCAATATTTACAATATTTTGATCACAATAAAGGGATACAAATATTCAAGATAAAGCATTTTCAGTTGGCTAAAATATCATTAGCTGCTGCCTCTGTCCACAGCAACACATTGCTTGCCCTCATGTGGTAACACCTGACTGTCGCTCCGAAGAGGGGGCATGCAAACCACATCACTATATACCTAATACAACCCCACTTCAAGCAATCTGAACTATCCCTTGAGGGGGAAACTTCTGAAGCAATTGGAGTCAGGACTCAGAGAGACACGAGGAGAGCTGGAGCTTTGATGGCAAACACTGACGGTTTATTTGGAGCTTCGGCCGGAGAATTCACAAGACATGTCACGGGCCACGGTTTGACCACACGGTTGAGATGCCACCATCAATTCTCAAGAACCCTCCTGTAGCTTGAGGTTTTAACTAGTTCAGAGTGTAATAATCAACATTCTTCAATAGATAGACTAAACAGCTGAGGACACTGAATCACATTTGTTGTCGCTTATGGCTTGGGTTCATCTACACCCCGAGAAGGATGTGTTCCAGGTGTCCCACAACAATAACTATCTCTCACCGAGAGTTGCCCGGTCACCAAACTGGATAACAACAACAAAATGCTTAGCAGCCCCTCCTTAAGGGAGATAACGGCTGCTCAAGGTTGGTCAGCTGCGTCAGAGGGCGAAGGAGGACATGCAGGGCAAATTATTTCCCAACATCCCTTACTTTATTTTTTCTTCATTATTGGGCAAATGGGTTGGAATAAAAGTAAAGTAATTTATTCTATGCTTCCCAAAGTCCATAAATGATTAAAACTAAAGATCCAGATGAGCAACATAAACAGATGGTTGTCAGACTAACCTTTCTGAGCCTTGGGGTTGGACTGGACTTCCAGCACTACAGTGGTGACGGCGTCAGCATACATGTCGTTGAGAGGGTTTGCTAGCCACTGAAATAGGAGATAGAGAGAAAGGGTTGTTGGGTAAATTAGACTGAAGAGGGTAAAGTCTTGCTCTTCTGCGTAGGACTCATCAGGACCACAGCTAAGGGCCTGACCGCTCACCTCCAGCAGCACCATGCCGGCCTCGTGGATCAGAGTGATATTTTTTAAAATCTTCAGAGTGTGCTTCTCCGTTCCATCAAGCTCGTCCACTTCACCTGAGACAAGAGGAAAACAAATTGCTAGTCAGCAAGGTGTAAACTCAGAAAAGTGTGAAGCCCTGCATGAATGGATCAGAAACAAGAATTATTTGGGAGAAAGTTTGCACACACGCAAATATGGCAGACTTACCAGTGAGGTTCCTCAGGTGGCAGACGAGCAGGGAGTAGGGTCCAGTGAAGGGGATGGCCTGGGTCTGTTTCACTGTGCTCATGGCCAGCTCTGTGTATGCTGCAAAACAAACACATCGGATCACTACATGACGCCTTGCTTCTTCTACAGTCTTGTTTCAACAGTTACTTTGTCACTTTATTTTTGTATTATTATCAAGATTTTTTACCTTGTGTGAATCCTGTTTTTCACTCTGACCCTGTTGCTGCTATAAACGCCTGAATTTCCCCACAGGGATAAATAAAGTGGACCTATCATGCTATATTTGAATAATATATTGTAGGGCCATATATAAAACATGTCTGCAAAGTTTTTTTTTCAAAATACCTAACAGGTCATGCATTTTAGCCATGCCTCATTTCGCTCTATTTGCTCTTTTTTAGCCCTGTTTTTGCTGTTTTCTTCGCTGCTTTTGTGACAGACTACAGCGCCACCTACAGGCCTGGCATATGTACTACAGCGTCTCCAGCGCTTTCGAACGGCAATGGCCGTGGCTGTCTCCTCCTGATAGGTGGAGAGTTGCCCATATAGGCGGAGCTCCTTGTTTCTGACGCTTGAGATATTTCAAATCTGTATCAGTCTGTATCAGATCCGTTGCAGCCCCGTTTCTGGAGATTTGGGTATGGAGGAAAAGAGAGAGGTGTTGTGTTTTCTGACACTTGGTGAGTTCCCTGACACACCGGGGACACATATTCATGTATAAAAGACGTACAAAAGTGCATTTTGCATGATAGGTCACCTTTAACAAAAAAGGCAGCAGTTTGCACAACTGAGTGACAGAAACACAAAAAGCCTAGGCGCCAAAAGAAATGGAAAGAAAATGATCAATAGTACTTAGATTAAATGTCTCAAGTGTTCTTCTTGGTTAATATGAGTTGCAAATATAAAAAAATAAATATCACACATGCATTTTTAAAAGGCCCATTATAGCACAAAGTACCTATTTTTTATTGTTGTTGTCCCATAAGTCAACACACATTTTTACCCTCTCTGACTGAGATTCTCAAATGTATCGTAGCCAATGAAGTGATTCTCCTGGGGCTGACTACCAACGCACAGACGCTGCATCCTGCATGGGGGACAGTTTGTACTAAAATACTTACTGGAGAGGTCTGAGGGATTGAGGATGTGGTAGTTGAAGTTCTTTTTCACCAGTATGCCCGACACTCTCTGGCCTTGAACACACTTTTCATCAGCCAGGGAGCCCATCACCTGAAGGACAAGCAATGTAACACAAGTATTAAACACGTCTAAGCCAAAAGAAGCCCAGAGTGACTTGGGAAAAGGACATCTCCAATGAAACAGTCTCAGGGATAGAGAAAAAGTGAAAGGTGCATTGACCTTGGCCAGCTTCTCTCCTCTGAAGTTGAGGGTGACAGCTTCTGTGTTTCGAGGGTTGTGGACTTCGATGTGAACCTGGTCGTTGTCCTCGTATTCCCTGATCAGGGCAGCCTTCAGACGGGCCATCTCATTCTGCTCCCCGTGGACCAGGATCTGTCGATAAGATGTAGACAGAGGGTAAGGATTTTCATTACAGCTGATACAACTCAAGGGTACAGACAACATTTCAATTTCTGAAACCCACTTAGGAGTTTTCACAAACATCCTGGCTTTGACCACTGTTTCTTATTTCAAATCTACATACACTCAAAGCACACTTTTGCAACTGTCTGCAATTTAAGAACACATCCCAAATCTGACATTGACTTATCTTAGGTCCGTTCTTTATAACACATTTAAAAACCGACTCAGGAAGATATTGGTACATTAGCTAGTTTATTTTAGCTCCTCCTACCACATGTGGTGGTTTGAGGGCCCTGATGAACTCGCTGGTCTGCTGGTAGTCAGTGTGGGCGGAGAAAGAGATGTAGTCAACCGACATCTTCAGCTGCAGCTTCTGCCCCGACATGGTGGTGATCTCCTCGGGCTCAGACATGATGTGCTGCAGAGAGCACAAAACACACCAGTTAGCAGCTGTAATTATACAATCATTGTTTCAACAAGCACATCTGATTTGAGTTCATTTGGATAAAAATGTATAGAAATGATGTCGCTTTCACCCAATAAACTAGTTATACCTGTCTAATGCATGCAGCCACTATGGTTTCTTAATTTTAAAGAATTTTCTATTATATTTACTATTAACTCATGTTTTTATGTTAATTCCAAGTCTACAACTCTTATTTTAAATCACTTCGTGCTGCATTTCTTGTATGAAAGGGGCTCTAAAAATAAGGTTTGTTAATATCATTATGACAGATCTGCCTGACCTTGGCCAGTGTGCCCTCTACACAGTATCCAGCGATGATGACTCCGTTCCTCTTGTCAGTGCACCAGCTCTCAAACAGCTCTCTGGAGAGCCCGCTCTGCATCATACCCGGAGACGCCATCACCACGCTGGGGCCGATGTCATCGAAGTGATCCATGCTCTGGAAAAACACAGACACCACGTTTACAGATATTCAGCAGCAGCCCAAAGATAAAACAGCCTGTATCTGTTTGGCTCTCTACCTTGAGGTTGCTGATGTGCTTGAAAACAAAAGGGTTGTTGATATTGATGGCCTTGCGGATCTTGTCGTTCATTGCGTTGACGTACGTCTGGTACACGGCCATGCACTTCTTGGCCAGGGATGAAGCGTAGTAGATGGGGATGTCATGGAGCTCAGGGTGGTTCTGCCAGTACTCATCTACAGGAGAACATGAAACACAATCTTACAAATTGAGATGGAACAGAAGAAAATAAATTGTAAAACAATGGAAATATTAAGCAAATCAGGATAAAGGGTCTTTCATGACAGTTTAGAGTACGGCATGTCAACTTCTGCAATAAACACATCACGAAAAACTGTTGATATATCAAAAATATGTTTTATGAGAAGAACACTACACATTAAAAATAATCTTTTTTTTTTATTGGTGAATTTTTATGTCCATAAAAGAATGTTGGAAATAATTTCCTTAAATTATTTTTGAAATTCAACAAGCACGTTTATTTTATTAAAGAAATAATAGGAAATCTTATCTGTTTATTTATCCCAAGTATTATCAATGCACCCTAGCAGAGAGGTTAACTATGTTGTTCGAATTTGGAGGCACAATTTCGATCAGGGAGTCCCTCTTGACTTCTCACCCAGGATGAGCAGCAGCTCCTGGGCCCGGCCCAAAGCGAACACAGGGATTAAACAGCGACCTTCTCTGTTGACAATGTCATGGACTGTGTTACAGAACCGAGCCTCACGCTCCTCCCTCTTCTCATGGATGTGCGTGCCATAGGTTGACTCCTGCAGAAAGAACAACATGTATGCACTTTCCTAGATTTGATCAGCTAAACATCCATTAGAATTGTGTTCAATGTGAATTATTACGCTGCATACTATGATTAGGATGTCCGGTTTGACACTGGGGATCTCTGCTGCCATCAGATGCCTGTCTTCCTGTCGGGAGAAGTCTCCTGTGTACAGCAGCTTTTGTAGGAAAAAACCCACAAATAATCGATTTCTGAAGTGAACCTATTTTGTATAAATGAACAGAACTCTGTTAAAAGCAAAACAGAAGTAGTTACCTTGACTCCGGCTATTTCGATCATGAACATGGCGGCTCCCAGCACATGGCCAGCGTGGTAGCACCAGAACTTTATTCCAGCCACCTCCTTCACCTCGTGGAAGTTGATGGTCTCAATCTTATCCATGCTCTCCTCCAGGTCAGTCTCAGTGTACAGCATGTCATCTGCAGAAATATTGCTGCAAAGAAAGCAAATAACTTAATGGTTATACATATAAATAATTTGTAAATATGTTCCATATCGACAATTGCTGTTGCTTCTACCTGACTTTGACGTAGTCCGACAGTAGCCAGCGGTAGATGGCCTTAGTGGCGTGGGTCATGAAGGTCCTGCCTTTAAAGCTGGTCTTCTGGAGGAACCAGGGCAGAGCTCCACAGTGATCCAAGTGGAAACTGGTGGGAGGATACACACATCAAAATGAAATATTGTTTTAGAATAAAATCAAAATGACATACAAGCAGGAGATGCCATAGTAAGTAAATAAGCATTTAAGGTTGAAAATATACATTTAACACACAAAAGAGAGAAGGGAAGACTCACTGGCTGATAAGCAGCAGGTCTATCTCAGCCGGGTCGATCAAGTCTATGTATGGGAGAGCATCCATTCCCTCCAAGCCAGGGTGGATACCACAGTCCAGCTGCAAAACACAAATATTAATGTCTACAGAGAGAACATTTCTTTAGATCCTAGGACATATCAAGAGACCAAAAAAAAGACAGGTTAGAATTGTACTTCTGTAGTCTATAAGCTATAATAACCACAAAGGTACTTGTGTCACGCAATCGTATGCTAACATTACAAATCATTTGGTATTGAAGATCTCATAACTTTTTATAAATCAGTGTGCCTTAGTATGTTTTGGTCACTATGACTTGGTTACAAAGCTAAGTACAAGTCTAACTTCTCTCTGGTTGCCCTCACAAATATGACTGTATTTATTTCACCAAGGACAATGCTTTCCATGAATCATCGACACACAACTAACACAGGACTCAATAAAGCAACAATACAATAATTAAAACATATACAATAATAACAACAGTGAGCCTGCACAAAGTAAGACCATATAATTGCACGACCTATATTCCAGCTCCATAATAAAGATGTGTCTCTAACCTATTCATTCACAATATAATATTTACCATAATTTTCCTTCCTTTGAACTCCAGAATGATGCATGATCTCCCAACCTCCTGACCCGCACCCCTGTAGTTACATAAAATAAAATAGAGGTTGAACTAACATAACATTTATTTCATGAATACTGGTTAAATAAAGAGGCAGGCGTACAACACTTTTATTGATTTAAAAAAAAAGGAACCTAAATGAACTCACAGTGGACGAATTAGGAGCTGGTCGCTCTCCTCTGCGGGAACAATCACCTCTACTTTGCGTTTTGTTGCCATGCAAAATGTTGCAGGACAATTTAAAATATAGAAGTGATAAATGCGTTTATACAGTGCTGCAGTGTTTATAAATGAGGGGAGGTGACGTCACAGTTCTGGTGGTGTGTCAAAATATAGCCGACGAGAATTCAGAAGCGGCAGAAGTTCCGGGACAGCCGTTAGACGGTTTTTGCCGTAACGAATATAAATTAACAACATTATTAAATATTACAAACAGTAACGTTCATCATAAATATAGTATATAAAAACGCTTTCTACAAACTCACAAAATGTGTTATAAACATGGCTTTCGGCTACATTTTTAGATTTACTTTGTTGGAACTTCGTCGCGTCCCCTTTAAGTGGTGTTGGGTGTAGGCTGTGAAACTCAAAGGGAAGCTAAAGAGTCAAACTGAAGGTAAACAGAAAGCTACTTTGAAGAAATTAAAACTGAGAAGTTACGATATAAACAGGTATTCATTGTGTAGCGAGCTCTATTTAAGATGTGTGTCATTGCCAACCACCTGTGAATCCTTTTCAACTTCAGTGTGAAAATGACTGCGGTGGGGGACATTTAAGGTGGAGTAGGATGAGTTTCATGCATTTATAATATACAGTAGCATGAACGAGCAATGTATTCTTCGGAGCATGCAAGTAAGGTTGCTAGATAAATGATGCGTTCAAGTCAAGCGTAACCTGTTGATTGTATTGTCTGGTGTGACATATGAGTCGTGACTCGTGGGGGGCTCTCTTGTAAATAGTTTATGCCCCCCAAGCCCAACCTCTCCCCCCGGTGTGGATACTCCCTCTGACTCCATCAATAGGACCTGCAATAGTATTTCACTCTGACATGATGGAGAATGGGGAGAAGTCTTTTTTTACAGTAGCAGGTGTAACAATTAAAATGGTTTCCAATTTAACTGGTGCCACTTTTCACAATACCTCTAAAGCAGTATTACTAGTTTCAATACATTTCAGCCTCAAAGTTAGATGAATAATAGTATTTGAATAAACATATTCACTCAGTATTACAAGCACAACAAAAATACTATGTAGGCTATTACACTGTATTATTCCCATATTAATGTTCACATCTACAGAACATTCAACTGTACAACAGATAGAGGTCAGAGATGGTCATACCTATATATTAATAATTATTGAAACAGTCACCATTTAAAAATGTGTGTATGGCACAATAGAAAGGTGAAGCGTCAACCTCAATTTCTGGTTTTTGAAGTCAATTTAGACGCAATGTTAACAAAATATATATATTTGAGGACAATGTTGTTTTTGAAATTGATTGATATCAAACCTTAGCAGGAGATCCTTAAAAGCTATTGGATGCACATTTGTATTTATCAATTCCTTGCAAACCAATCTGTAATGAATAAGTTGTGTTGATCTCAGGTTTGTCCTTTAAAAGAGATCTTGATTTTAATGAGATGTCCTAAATACATCTTTAGTAACTAACACTCCTATAATGTGAATACATTTGCAGCTGCTACAGTAACTATTAAACCATGCAAAGGATAGCTGAAGGATCATTATGTAGCTGAAGGTCCACCATCAATTATTCAGAACTTAGACCTCATTCAATTATTCATCATGTCTATTGAGACGTGAGAAGGCAGTCCTGTGTTTAACGCGGCCGTCTGTGATGACTCAGGTTTGGGAGAGGCTGGAGGGCTGGATGCTGTCGTCATGGTGAAGGATGTTCCGGAAAGTCAAAAAGCGGCACAGTAGCAGCAGCTCGCAAAGCAGTGAGATCAGCACCAAAAGCAAAGTAAGCAACACACACGCACGCACACACACACGCACACACACACACACACACACACACACACACACACACACACACACACACACACACACACACACACACACACACACACACACACACACACACACACACACATGTTACAGGAGAGCCACTTTCCTCTTGTTGAGCAACCCCCCCCCTCTTGTTTCCAATTCATGTAGTCTGTGGACTCCAGTTTGGGGGGGCTCTCCAGATCCAGCACCGCCGCCAGCCTCGACACCGACTCCACCAAGAGTTCAGGTCAGCTTTCTACGCCTTTTCTTTTCTGAAAGAGTTTTTTATGTATGTAGCAGAGCATACAGAGACCATGTATTTCACTATATATTTTTAATGTTATTATAGTTTTCTTAAAATAGTTTTCTATCTGTGTTTTTATTTTTTGTTTTATTTTTGATGTATGCACCACAGCACCAAGTCAAATTCCTCGTATATGTTAACCTACCTCGTAATAAACCTGTTTATGATTCTGATTCTATAAATATTGTATTAATTAACACTTAAGTTGTTTTTATGTTGTATGATTTCAATTTGCTTTATGTTGCATTTATATGTAGTCCAGTCAACTGCTTTTATTTGGGAGCAATTTGTTTGAATATAACCAAAACTGATCAATGACTGTTTATGAATTATATGTATTGCCAGTAATAACAGAATCAATTACATTTTCAATCCGTTTTTCTACTCGAATTATCCAAAGATGCAGCTTATGGTATGGCTGCACAATATGAGGACAATATGTTTTATAAAAATCAAGTTCAATGAAAACCTATATTAAGAGGTAGAACTTAAACACTAAAGGTTTACATTTAGTCCTAGTCAAGTGTTTAGTCTTAAAGGAAATGTTATTTACCCTCCGTAGGTAACAGCACGTCTGAAACATGCGCTGAGTTCAGGGTGAAGTATCTCGGAGCCATTGAGAGGTTACAGTTTGACATGAGCAAGTCCCTGCAGGAGCCTCTGGACCTCATCAACTACATCGATGCTGCTCAGGTAAAAAGCTGAAGGCCACACACTTTTAGAAGGCGTACAGCAGTCGATATCACATCTTTCATTTATAAATACTCTGCTCCTTTCACAGCAAGATGGAAAGCTGCCCTTTGTGCCCGGAGACGAAGAGATGATACTGGGAGTGTCGAGGTACGGAGTGAAGGTGGCCTCTCTGGACCAGTGTGTGAGTAGAAATAAACTTTTATAATGTAACTTTAATTAAATGGTCATTGACATATTTCTGCTTCATTGATACAGCCAACCAGCATGTTTTTATAATGAAGCATCCATTTATATTATGGAGATGATACTGCGCAAAGCCGCTGACTGGCAGTTTCCTGGATCTTTGGAGTCTGCTATATTGCTGCACTTCAACATCACTTATTTGACACTAATGTTTTAAAAATATTAAAAACATTGCTCTCAAATATTTTAATGAAACTATATTATCACAAACTGTTAAAGAAAATAAAAGGTTCTAAGTAAAATAAAACCGGACAATTGAGAAAGGTTAAGGATATGTTTGTCACAGACTGGTCTATTAAAAATGGTCAACTCACGGAAATCATCACATTCATTAATTTCCTTTACAATACTGACAATGGTAGAGAAATTATTTAGTTTTATATTAAAAAGCTACTATGAATAGCAGGTAATACGGTATTTTATCCTGTTAGCCCAATTACTGAATTCTGCTTGCAGTCTAACCTACTGTAGATAACCTTAACCACGTTTTTGTTATATTTGTATTACCTGCAGAGAAAAGAATAAAAAAACACATGCTTATTCCTTACAAAGATGACATGTTTAACAGCAATGTAGTTAGCTTTCTTAACCACATATTACAAATAAAGAAATGTTTGCTTGCATGAGTGGGTCATTTTAATACACTTTGATTGGTTCCTCGGGTCCAGGACGTGCTGCACCGCCACCCTCTGTTCCTGATCGTGCGCATGCTGTGTTACGATGACGGCCTCGGAGCGGGGAAGAACCTCCTGGCTCTGAAAACCACGGACTCAGAGCAGGAGGAGTGCAGCATCTGGGTGTACCAGTGCAGCAGCTCGGTGAGTGTGACGCAGAATCAAATAAAAACAGTTTTCTGGACTTTTTGTATTTCCCCGCCTGTTACCGATCATCTGTCTGAACAGGAGCAGGCGCAGTCCGTCTGCAAGGTGCTGTCGGCCTCCTTCGACTGCGCGCTGACCTCTGACAAGTCCTGAGAGAAGAGGGAAGAAACACGAGTTAATCACAAGACTGCCAAAATATATGCAACCATTTCCCTTTCTTCCCTACGTTGCTTTGTTTGCTTTTAAAGAGATTATCTGGAGCACAGATCTGGTGTGTTTGAGTTGATTCAAGCCTTTTTGATGATGGAAAGTTTGTGGTCCTTTTCAATTATGGAGAAATCACTTCACGCTTAGTTTGCTTTTTAAACCTTTTCGGAGGTCAAGAGCAAAAATGGAAACTTTAGGAATAAAAGGAAATGGTTGCATTTTTTAAAATAATTTAAAATGCAGTGGACAATGTGAATTCATATAATTTGATGTAAATCATGATAGAAAGTGGTACATCTATGCAGTAAACGGTACAATCATTTGACAACGTGCACATTTTGTTTCAGTTTGAATTCACTCAGAACTCTTTCAGTTTCGATCTGCTTTTGTGTGTTTTGTTGTGTTTTTTAACAGTATTGGTACAGTAGCAGTCACTTTTTGACTCCCAGGTACAAAGTGAGAGTGTGTGAGAGGAGTCCTACCTCTTTTATTTGTGGGATTTGCTCATTTGTAATGACTGTTCTTATTGTATCTTACCAAAGCTTGATTTTATTTGGATTTGTTAACTGCTTGTTTTAATGTAGTGAATAAAAATGCGTACATTTCTTTGGACTTGCTGGCACCAGACAAATCCTAAAAGGCTGTTAGAAGCTCATAAAAGATTTTGGAAGAAAACATGTTTACAGTTGTGGTACTTACTTGACTTCACCTTGTACATAATAATAGCCAATCCCCCCTTTACCCTTTGATTTGGTACAAAGTGGATAGCTTTTATTTTTGACTGAATAAAGTGTTATTTCTCCTTATTCCTTCAGTGTCATCTTTCCTTATGTGTGTGTAATGTTTCATCTTTGTTTTAATTATAAATAACTGCAGTATTTTCCTGGGGTCCATAAATATCACAATGTATGTTTTTACACTGCAGTGTTTTCTGAACCCTGGATAGACATGCTAACATAATGCCCATCAGAGGGAGCTCTTGACACATCTGACTTTTAGTTGGACCATCACACAACTCAAATGGTGTTCAACTTCTAAAATGTAGGTCGTTACTCTAAAGATGTTTTATTGGGAGTGAAACGTCAATAAATAAAGGATTTGGTGTGAACCAAAATTCAGTATATGTAGGCATTATTTACTCAAACTGGTCAACTCCTTAAGAAAGAAACCAAAGCCTTGTGTTATTTAATATTTTATTATTCCAGTTTCATTTCCCCACTTACTTGCACAATGGAGTTAAAAGTCGATGCAGTGATCCACAGACAGTAAATGAGAACGCATGAAGTTTATTTCCCCAGTAATGTGTGTGTGTATTTGTGTTTTCAGCACACACACAGGTCCAGCTGAGGTTGCATCTGTAACTGCCCGTCACCTCAGCACATTAAAATACATTTACTGCCCAGCTAACTCTTGTTTTTTTACATATAAATATCAACATAATCAAATCTATTTACATGAATAGATTATTAAATCTTCCTGTTTCCAGTGAGTTCATATTAAACATGAAGAAGAGAGTGCGTCAGCTACCAATCACACGCTCTCCTCTCGTCATTCACAAACCAACAGAACGCTCTGGGTTCAGGTTAAACGCCTAAAATATCAACATTATGAACAGAGAGAAAGTTGCTCTGCAACCAAAATGAAGTTAATTACATTGTCTTTTTCATATTTATTTCACAACACTATAGATAAACCCATATTCCTACATTATTGGACCCCAGAGATGTACACATGAGGTTTAAGCTGTAGGAAGGATATTCTCTCTCTCAGTATAAAGTCAAAGATGGAGACCGACTGCAGCTCATTTAGGTGGAAGTAAATAGTCAGAGAGCTAACTTCTGCTTTCGATCCCATTTCCACGCTCCATCATATCCTTTTATTTCCAAATGCTTTCACTCCGAGCAGACGAAGACACACACACACAACCACTTCCTGTTCCTATAATAAGGCAGATGACAGCCGAGGTGTCAAGACTCGGCACAAAAGTAATTACTGGCGCTTCCAGTGAGTGTCAGTAATGGACCTAAAACATCACAGCAGGAAGTGTTGAATATTATCCTCTCAGGTGAAACCGCAATGTGTGGAAAAGCTGCTCCATCACACACTCACACCGGGGTAAGATGAAAAGCTTCTGCTAGGTGTGAGTCAGAGGCTATTTTTACATTATTTTAGCCCCTTTTCAACGCTGGTCTCTCTTTGAAACGGGGACAGGCGAGCGCTCCTTAGGCTGCAGCTTCTGGTATATTATGCGGTTTACTTAGCACCATTAGAAAGACCTCCACACTGCTACAGAATTTAAAAGGTCACACCTATAAGCAGGAAGGCATCTCAAATCGCTCATGCACAGGGGTGGAATGTAAGCATGTTGATCACATTTACAGTTGTTGGAAAGTTAAAATACATCGCTGTAATCTTCTCATCCGAACAGATATGGATTGAATCAATACTGTACATATTAACCTTCATCATGTCACATGTCGTCTTATGTTGTCACGAGGATAAAGACAAGCAAAGTGCATTTATTGCGAGAGGTCATTCACTACAATCATTGTTTTGTTTTTTTAAAGAGTCTTTTTTTAGAAACATTAACAGCAAGCGTCTAAAACCACAAACAGCCCCATGACTTTCTGTCTGTTGCAGCAGAGGTGGCGATACAGCAGTGACACTTTAAGAAGCTCGCTGATGAAGACAACAAAGACAGGGACGATGGAGGATGTTGTGCGGACTGGCCGGGCAGAGGCGGGCGGAGGAGGGACGCTGCATCCGGCGACACTTCCTGAGACCCGGAGAGGAAGCTTTCAGTCAGCGATGAAGTGAACGAATGTCACCGGGAAGGCTCCTCTTCTCATCGGATCGCCTTCGATGTGGCCCAACTGGAGAGAGGGAAAACAGAAGGGACGTCAGAGGATTATCAAAGCCAGCGAAGAAGACTCACAACACTTTAAGACGTGTAGTCGGGTTACATCTACTGGGGGAGGCAAACTGATTGAAAACTAGAGCGTATGACTGCTTTCAACAACAAAAAAGGTCACGTACTGTAGGGCACATAAACATCAGGGCTGTACCGAACAGATTAAAGATTCTTTCATAACTTTTCTTTTATCAACATTTTACTGCGGTCGAAAATCTGTATTGCTTGGGGGTCTAGCAATAATGTAAAAATAATCTATTTTTTCGCCCATTGTTTTGCGTGATGACATTTAATGTGAAGACATACAGTTGCAAGAAAAAGTATGTGAACCCTTTGGAATTATCTGGATTTCTGCATAAGTTGGTCATAAAATGGAGGAAGCCACTGCTGTCCAGAAAAAATATTGCTGCACGTTTGAAGTTTGCAAAAGAGCACCTGGATGTTCCACAGCACTACTGGCAAAATATTCTGTGGACAGATGAAACCAAAGTTGAGTTGTTTGGAAGGAACACACAACGCTATGTGTGGAGAAAAAAAGGCACAGCACACCAACATCAAAACCTCATCTCAACTGTGAAGTATGGTGGAGGGAGCATCATGGTTTGGGGCTGCTTTGGGCCTGGACAGATTGCCATCATCGACGGAAAAATGAATTCTCAAGTTTATCAAGACATTTTGCTGGAGAACTTAAGGCCATCTGTCCACCAATTGAAGCTCAACAGAAGATGGGTGATGCAACAGGACAACGACCCAAAGCACAGAAGTAAATCAACAACAGAATGGCTTCAACAGAAGAAAATACGCCTTCTGGAGTGGCCCAGTCAGAGTCCTGACCTCAACCCAATTGAGATGCTGTGGCATGACCTCAAGAGAGCGATTCACACCAGACATCCCAAGAATATTGCTGAACTGAAACAGTTTTGTAAAGAGGAATGGTCCAAAATTCCTCCTGACCGTTGTGCAGGTCTGATATGCAACTATAGGAAACGTTTGGTTGAGGTTATTGCTGCCAAAGGAGGGTCAACCAGTTATTAAATCCAAGGGTTCACATACTTTTATCCACCCTGCACTGTAAATGTTTACATGGTGTGTTCAATAAAAACATAAAAACATATAATTGTTTGTGTGGTTTTAGCTTAATCAGACTGTGTTTGTCTATTGTTGTGACTTAGATGAAGATCAGAACACATTTTATGACCAATTTATGCAGAAATCCAGGTAGTTCCAAAGGGTTCACATACTTTTTCTTGCAACTGTACATAGAAAGCATTCAAATAGACTTTAAGAAGCTTGAATGAAATTCGGTACAGCCCTGTCTACCACACCAATAAACACAAGGGCTAGGTTACAACATATTTACATTACATTACATTACATGTTACTTGTTAGACGGTTTTATCCAAAGCGACTTACATACTCGATACTGTGGGCAATCCCCACAGGAGCAATTTGGGGTGAAGTGTCTCAGGGACACAACGACATGCTGACTGCAGTGGGGTTTGAACCTGTGCTCCCATGATCCTAACACCAACACACTAGTCCACTGCGCCACAGCCTCTCCATTTAGAAGTTCAATATCGATACTTAAAAAACAATACTGATGTACACTTAACATTATGCAGCGACTTGTTACAAAAAATCTATGTAGAGTACAATAGTGTAAGTAATGTAATATATTCATTTATACAGACATGTTCAGTTTACATGACAACAAATGTACATTTCTATTGTAATTTAAAAAACAATAAGGATTTCTAGGTCTAATAACATTTATTGCAATGATGATTCAGGAGAACATGGACTAACATCTATCCTTACTGGTCATCATCTAATGGAGCACACTAGTGGACTATGGGAGGCTAAAACACAATTAAGCTAATTCATATTTAAAAAAAGGCATTTCCGTATTATATTACCTTGGCTGATAAAGGAGAAAGTACTAATCAAGTCCATTTAAGTCATTTTAAACGTCTTCTATACCTGCAAATAAAAAGCTAGTACATGTTTCTGCTCCATCAATGTGTACACGAGGCTAGAGGCGAACCATGACAAGCAAATGAAGAAATGAATACAGAACAATTATCAATTGAGTTGGTACTAGAAACTTGTGATGTAAACAAATTGCACTTCCATCAAGTATTTCACATATTCAATATTTCAGCCAAACAAAGAGTGATAATGCAGGACGGAGAGGAACCATTTGGGGTCCTCGGGGGACTTTAGGGTCCACGCAGAGAGGGAGAGTGACTAAATACGGTCATATCTGCAGAGGTGGCTCAGAGGAAAACAAGTTGCAGCTGGTCGATGCTACACAAGGGGCTCCACAGAGGAAGCAGCACCAGGCGGAAAAAGAGGAGGGGGGGTGGTGGTATCAGCCTGCATGAGGTCATGGCTTTTTGCACCATGGTAACAGAGTGCACTGACATCCACAGGGTGAAAATGGGACCAGAGTTCGACATGAGTCCGTCTGGGAGCGCTTTGTGATTTAATCTGAGAACAAGTATCCAACATTTTTCGAAAACACACAAACACTCAGTTTATCGGCGTGAGATACTGACCCACCACTCCTGGTCCTCCTCTCCGTCCACGATGATCACCTCGCCCTCGGAGAAGGTCAGCTCGTCCGGGTTGTCAGCGAAACAGCTATAGATGGCTTTCACTCGCTTCGGCCTCTGCTTCTGACAGAACAAAAAGGGTTTGTTCAAGTTGGTGAAGAAGAGAGAGAACATGTAGTGGATGCAGCAACACAGTCACCCGTGTATGCTGTCTCATGTTGCCCATTTTGTCTGTATCAAAATATTGTGACTCAAGCAAAGTACAGAGTGGACCTGTACCACCTACTAAAGGTTTGAGGTTGATTTTCCTTTTAAGAGTTCAGGGTCTAATGACAGAGGGTGTTGTATACTGTACTTATTCTAAAAGCTCTGAGAGGCCAATTTGGGATTTTCGGCTCTAAAGGCCGAATGGGTAAAACACTTTGTCTTTTGTAAAATAAAGGGACTTCTTGTCATTAAGTGAGCACCTCTTCAGTCATCATTAGTCAATATAATGAATAAAACACACCAACTAAGCGTGAGATCTGACATTAATAGAAAAAAACATCCACAAATCACTTCCTCCATCATGAACAAAACTAGATGGACATCTCTCTACACAGTTATATGACACCTTCAAGATTTTTTTATTAACTCTATGGTGTGTGTATTCTGTTCCGTTTCAGTATGTTTTTTAACCATCTGAGCAAACTAATGTCTTGCTGGGCATAATAAAGGTTAATGTGATTTCCAATTATTTTGAACAAAGGACTGTTGTGGAAAATTGCCTGGAGTTAGCAGATATTAGAGCTTTCAAACTATTGATTGTTGTTGATTGATTGATGTAATAAGTGCTCTCAGACGGGAATAGAATAACAATAATATAATCCTAAAATTCACCAATGAATGACACATTTATAGAAATGTTGTTATTTTTAACTGAAAGCTGTAAAGCTAGAAATCAACCACCTGTTCCACATTAAAAAATCTCAAGGAGAGCGCAACAGCTTCTCGACAAAAACTGAGAAAGAGCTCATTGCCTTTCAGAGAACAGGAGGGGAAGTGACTGCTTGAGTAGGAAATGAAACTACTGAATAACTGGATGAGTAATTACGTAGTAATCAGCAGCCAGTGAATCTGTACAACAGATGAATGAATAAGCACTTAACAGTCCACAATATGTTGATCAGAGTAAGAGGAGGAATGAGACTCACTGGGTAGGCCTTCCTCTGCGTGGGGGCTGCAGGCAGACACTGACCCATGGAGTTCGGGGGGCATCCTGGCACTTCCTTAGCTGGAACAGGAAGAGGAAATTATATCACAACGACAACAAAACTTTCCACGCTTCCGCAGGGCAAACCGGATCCGACAGATAGTAGAACAATGTGAATGCAGCGTTCTGTATACTGGACAAACACAGATTCAACAGCATGGATATGTTGTGTCTCTTATCTGCATGCTCACCCGGTCTTTCGATAGAAACACTTCGATTCAGGGGTCTGCTGTAGCTTTTATCATTGCTGTAAAACAAAACAGGAATGAACTCATCAACAAAGGAATAGTTATATGAAGACACACATCCAAAACGGCCCAGCTCTAACTGCTCTTCAGCTGTGTTGCAGATTGATGGCAGCACTATCAGCCGGTGGGAGACCCAGCGACAGCAGGGCGACTGCGGAGGAGAGTTATTGCTCGCTGCAGAGCCGGGAAGCTAATGAAGCGGCTAAACAGCAGCCCTGTCGGCTCATTCTTCTCAGGAAACACACACAACAATAAAGACATGCATTCAACAGCAAGATACACAACCCTGGGGTCCAGCACCGTGTCCCTGTGTGTGTGTGTGTGTGTGTGTGTGTGTGTGTGTGTGTGTGTGTGTGTGTGTGTGTGTGTGTGTGTGTGTGTGTGTGTGTGTGTGTGTGTGTGTGTGTGGAGAGTTATAGCAATCTGTGTAGCTAATTTAGCTCCACTGGGTTACGACCGCAGACTCAAAGCAAGCTGTACTTCACTCACAAAATAAGCACATTTATGTCAATTATTCACTCTTTTTAAAGTGAATTCTTGAAGCAAACTTGATATTTCATGCATGCCTTTACAGTAAATTGAAAATGAAAAATAAATCTAAAAAATAATCAAGTTTTCATTTAAGAATTGAAGCCAACACTGGGTGAGAAATTGATGTACAAATTCAATTTTTTGGGGTTGATATTTTCCTTTGAACACTAACATGTAAACGTTACAGGTATAGTTGTAGACATCATAAAGGACGGTAGGGGTCTTCTGCTCTTACCCTGCAGGAGATTTAGGGGGCGCCGCTCTGGACCCCAGCGGTCCCTGGCTCGACTTGGACTGTATGGTCATGGACTCCATCTTCGCTACAGGAGGACCCAGACCTGAAAAAGACAGTACTTTCATTATTTATTTTTCCTTTAATGTCTATGTATGTAGTACACGTTTTTGCTTTCTAAATAATCTCTCCATTACGATATTAAATAATACATAAATAATAGTCAAATTAGTGATTCAAAGTAGAATAATCAATAACAACACTAGTCATAAGATGTGTCCTTTAATCTGCTAGTGCTGCTAGAAAATTGGTCATTTTAACCAAGATGAGAAGAGATGGGAAAGTGAAAGCAGTGTCCGGGTTCATTTTTGTATTTTTGTGCGGATAACTGCTTCCCGATTCTTTTTCATTGCAATTTATATATTTTATGAAGATGCTATTAATAAACAAGAAGGCTTATTTTCAGCTTGAACAGTTTTAATTGTTTTGGTGAAGTCATTTGTTATTAATGCAGATAAAAGAACACATGCAAAGAATTTAAACAAAAACAGACCACTTTGAATCTACCACACTATATGAAACTAATATGCCTCCACTGTATCAACGGTGTAGTGTAAGGTGGAAGAATGGGTCAGTTGGGGTTCATACCTCCAGCCGAAGTGAGTCTCAGGGGGGGCACAGGAGGGTGCATGTTGGGGGGGTCCGAGGAAGACCTCTGTCGGCCACCAAGGTCTAAAGGACCGGGTTTCCAGCTGCTGGACACTGAAGACTGACCGATCCCCCCCAGGCCGGTTAACTGGACTGAGATGTGATAAACAGAGAGAGGTCATTTAGATTCAACTACAATAATCGTCACACAGCTGTATGCCTCTGACAACACGTCAAGTTTCAGTTTACATCCATATCTGTCTAATCACTTCATCACTTCATCCTATTAGATATCTGTGTGAAACTGTCACAATGAACACAGGAAGTCTTACGTTAAAGTTCTAAATGTGTTTTGTCAGGTCACGGTGACCTTGGCCTTTGACAAGCAAAATCTAAATCAGTTCATCCTTCAGTCAAAGTGGGTTTTTGTGCCAAATCTGAAGTAATTCCCTTAAAGCATTTCTAAGATATCATGTTCACGAAAATGGGATGTACTGACGGACAGCCCTAAAACATTAGGACTCTGGCCCTGTTGCCAACATGGAGGCATAAAAAGAGACAGAGAGAGAGGGCACTGCACTTTCCAGAGACCGGCGTACACTTTAGAAGTCAAGCTGTTTCCATTTGAGTGTAATTGAGAGCGACGGTTAATGGGGAGAGGGAATGTGCAGAATGTGAGGTGGGCAGCACAGCTGGTTGTTTTACTCCACTCCGTTGGCATTGCTCCAGACGGCCACTGATGTTATTAAAGAGCCACTGAGCTCGATGTGTCACAAGCCAGTAAAGCCATGATGAAGGTTTCTTTAGCAGCACATAAAGAGTGTTTTATCATTAAAGGTTTTTTTCATCAACATAACATACTTTCTCATTACACAGAAAATAGTGCCCAAAAACATTCACTCACAAAATGAAACGTAAATCCTGCCACTTTAATAGTGTTTTTAAGTGCTGCATGAGCTGGCACCAGGTTACTTTATTAAACAGCTCATCCCCTAATCCATCTATCAACCCCTCAGATCTAATCACTGATCTTCATTCGACACCCAGATATAACACCAAAGGGGATCAGGCATATTCAGCAATGAGCCATTAGATCTTCTGTGTCCCTTTATACATTTAGACCAGTCTAAAGAGCCATCCCTTTTCTTCATCCCCTTAATTATCACCACAAAGACCTATTCTGACCACACTCTGGTTTACTTATATGTTCTTATGTATGTCTTTGTCTTCACTCATTCATCCCTGTGTTAAATGTCTTTGTAAAGTACTTTGCTCAACATCAGTTTTCTTTTTGAAATAGACTTGACATGACTTCAAGTTGTAAAGATGTCAACAATTTTCTGGAAAATCTGCCCATCCATCTGTCTCCAATGTGACTTCTCTCTGCTTCAGTACTCACTGAACAGGTCAAAGAGTCACCAAGACCTGCATAGTAATTAAAATAAAAAATGGAATCCAGTGCAACGGGGCCAAATGAGACCAGGCCCTCACAGATGCTGTGGATCTAAATGGGGCTTCTTTTCTAGGGCAACTTTTATAGATATCTCTTCCCCGGGGAGGTGGGGAGGTCAGACTCAGGAGGTCAGACTCAGGAGGACAGACTCAGGAGGTCAGAAAGGTTATCAGGATCATCTGGATCATTTTTATCCATGTAGCATATTTATAATAGTATGATGAAAGAATGAACTCCATTTTCCCTATAGAGGCTAAAATTGGCTTCGAGTGCTGCTGCCTCCGAGCTTACCCAGGTTCCTCGGGGGCAGAGGTGGAGCGGAGTTGGAGGCAGACTGAGCCTGGTTGTTGTTGAGGATGGTGCCGTACGTCTCGTTGTTGACCAGGCTGGGCATGTAGGCTCGCTGCTTGTCCTTCCCGAGGCCGTCGCGGCCCGCAGAGCCCAGAGCGGCCTGCAGGTGGGAGCTGCTGCTGGGGGTGTAGCAGCTGACTGGACGCTCGTCTCTGCGGTGAGGGCTGGGCTGCAGGGGCGGCAGCATGTAACGGGTTACAAGTGCGAAATTATATTGATCTATTGTATGCGTTTACTGAGTGCACGTGGGTCACAATGGCTTTTTACATTTTCTGTTCTTTCTTCTTAAGAGTTTTTTCATAATATTCTTGAGATTTGCCCACTTTCAAATGTTGCGATATTTTACAACTTTCCAGTCACTAAGGTTGTTATTTTAAAATAACCCTTAAAAAAAAATGCCATTCCATCCTTATTCTACTTTAATAGCTTTGTCACCATACTTTTTGCATAATGCAACCAACATGATTAGCTCAGGTCAAACAAAACGTAACATATATGAAACTAAATACCAAACAAAAACTAAAGTAAAAAAAGGAGACAAAATAATGATCCTTCAACTTGCCCTGAACTGAGCGTTTTGGGAGCTGACAAATATTTTCGGTTAACTAAAATATTTAAGAGTCTCCAAAAGCACTGCATTTATAAAAAATAAATGGTTCAGGGACCGTGGGACTACTTTATGTGTCTAGTAGTGCATAGATCTTTCATTAAATAATCTATTAATATATTCAGGGAGAAAAACGTAGAAAGAAATTCGAATAAAACTAAATAAAATGGCCATTAGCAGAAATCTTTATGCCCCTTCAGTTTGAGGTATAAATATCCTCAAAATGTTACCTTTAAATTACATCTTTCTTTGGAATTTGTATTTATTAAACTACTCTTATTTCTCACACTGATTACAGCATGTCTCTCACCTTCTCATCCAGATCTTCGTCACTTTCATCCAAGTCTTCATGCTGCAGGCACCATTCGTATTCAACATGGACGTGAGCGTTGAATTTCCCCGACAGTGCTTGGCTCAACTGTACACAGAAACAAATCCAAACACAAATTACTGACAGCTCTTTATACAGTTTCAGAAAGTGGTGTAGATGCAGGCATAAGCCAGGTCTAAACACAGCAGGCTCACCAGCTCTTCACACTGTAGGTGTTTGAGCCTCCGGGCGATATCCAGCGGAGTCTCCCCGGCCTCATTAGCTGGAAGGGACAACAACAACAGAAACATATCATCACTGCTTATTCCACATGCCACAAACACAAAGCCCATGGTCCTTCCTCCCGTCGCGCTGTGACATGAGAAATGTGTGATTAGGCCGTTTCCCACACTGAACAGCACTGTTGTTCCTCGGTGTCCTCCCTCTCTGTGAATCTTTTATCTGGCTGTTTTGTTGCGGAGGAGAAAGATTAGTGTTGTGAGAAAGAGTTGCCATGGTCTGCTGGCAGAGCCCGCACCTCTGGGAACTCCAAGGGAAAGACGAGGATGAAGGGGTGTGTGTTTGAAGGAGAGAGGGGACGTTTGTGTGAGACAGTGGTGGACGAGGTAACCAGATCATTTAGTACTCACTTAGCAAAAGTAATAATACAGTAATGTAAAACTGCTTGGTTTCGTTAAAGGTCCTGGATTCAAAATCTTAAATAATTAAAAAGTGCATAAAATATTAACAGCCACATATTCTTGAGGGTTTACATACTCACTAAGCCTTGTTTATTGTTTATAGGATTATCTTCCCTGATACATAAACATGTGAGAAAAATATGAACCATAAAAAGTACTTGCTTTGCAGCGTGGCCTGAATGTTTCAGCTTGCTTTTAATTCAGTTTAAATGTGTATTTGCATATTTATAACAAGACTAAATAACTTTTGGGCTGTTTTGAAAGAGTTGCACCAGCTGTTCTTAGCCAAGATATGTCTTGAATTGTAAAAGTGCAATGTGATTTAGATCATCAAGCATTAGTTTGAATTTAGGAAAGCAATTTACATGTTTTAAACAATTGGTGCAAATTAATCCAGGTGTAAAACGGAGAAGGAGGGAAAAAAGGAGTAGGGAAAGAGACAGTGAACGCATCACAGCCCTCCTGTGGTCCGTCTCCTTACCGATCTCTATGGAGGCTTTCCCTCGCAGCAGCAGTTTCAGACACTCGCTGTTGTCGGTGAGGCAGCAGTAGTGCAGTGCGCTGCTGCCTTTAGCCGTCTGTTTATCCAGATTTAAACTGCAGAGGGACAGACGGGGAGGAAAAACTTAAAATTCGAACACAGAAGGAATAAACACTCCGTCCAGAGTGTTGTTTTGCATTTGTGCAATATGTGAAATATTTAAACCCTATATTTATTGTGGTTTTTCACAATAGAAAACTAAAAACATGGCTCTATAAGAATGAAACAATATTGTTAAACGAAAGAAAGATAAAACTAAAATGCATTTTTACACTTCAATTTAAAAGAGTAGCATATTCAATGAGTGCAAAGTTAAAACCCTCTTTGGCATATTGTATTCTGTGAGTAATACACAACTGAAGTCAAGTGCAACCTACCCTGTACTGTGTTTTTAACTGAATTTGTTTACCTGTTCTGAGTGAGGAAGTCAACAATATGAAGAGACGTTCTGTCCACCAGTCTGACTGCCAGATGGAGGGCCGTCTCTCCTTGTTCCTGAAAGAAAAAGATAACACATCTATTAAATATTGTCCCCTGGGTATGTGAGGTGTTTGTAGAGAATTAAGGTAAAAAGCACTAAGGATGCAACAGATTATTTAAAGTAATAAGTCAAACATTACATTTCAAATGGTTTCAAACATTAGACATAAATATGTTGTGTCCCTACGTGTCCGTTGGCCAGAGGTATGGGCTCCATGAGGTCCACTCCCTCGGCGTAGACCTGGATGAGGGAGAAGATGTCCCGGGCCTTCACCGCGTCACACAGCGTGTGGAGCCGCGACATGGCGTCAGGACATTTCTTCCTGGCGAATCGTTTCTCTGTGTATTTGGCGGTGATGAAGTCTTTCCTCGCCTGCCTGTTTAAACATGTGAAGAGACTCTGTTAGAGCTGATCATCTGGTGTCTCTATGTGATTGGGTTTGATTAGCGCATTAAAACTGGGAATTCATCAATAAAAAGCCACTAATCATAACTAATTACAAGTTCAGTGTTTGATAGGGTAAATAGTCTACATTGAAAGGAAAGCAGTGACATACAGTATGTCATAGAAATATTAGTGTTAACATGTTCGAATACAGACAAAAACAATCTATCATCATTACTTGTTTTTTCTGGTGTGAGCTGTTCACATGTGCTATGACTTTCGTGTTACAAATAACTAACTAATAAGCTAGTGTTATGGCAATTATGGGTTTAAGTTGCAACGACACTACCCTTCAGTACGAGGTTTCGGCAACACAAAAACAAAACAGATATCTTTAGTTATATCATTTCAATGTTTTTTTACATATTTTTTGTGTGGTTTTCAACATAATTCATGGTCAATAAGTACTTTGTTCCAGTATTTTTATTTCAATATCATTTATGAACTTTCTTTTTAAAACAACTGTTCACTTTGCTTTTATATAGTTTTAAATGTTTTAATGTAAAAGTTTGAATCTATTTATATTTAGTCTCTCTATTCATCTGTTTCCCATGTCTCGTCATCAATGTATGGCCTGATTTTCCAGTCACACTTAGGAAACATGATCAGAACAATGCTGGATAAGATGTTGCCAATATGTCACAGTGATGGTGTGAATAGTTGTTGATCAGCTATGGCAGAGTGTAGTGCAATACAAGTGAGAAGAGAGAGAGTGTGTGTGGGGGGGGGGGGGGGCAGATAGAGAGGGGTGATGTGGAGATTGTGGGGGGGAAAGTTGAACGGGTGACTTACATGTCACTGGATGGGTTGGGTTTCACCACATTTTCAGCACTCAAACAAGCCTCCATGATTTCATTAAAGCCTGCATTCCCCACATTCTTGGCCAGCTGTGGAGCACACACACATGGACACAGCAACACACACATTAAAACTTAGATATAGTAGACATTTTCTGCACCACACGCATTAATCTAAAGGTCGTCATCTCTGCCTGCTGGATGCAGTACGGTGTGTGTGTGGGGCCTTATAACCGGCACAACGCCCGTCTCACTGTGGGTTACAGGACTGGCGTCTGCACACCGAGGAAAGCAATCACGACTGGAAGCATTTAATCCCAACTGTCCCACAGGCGGTAAATCTCTACACTAAACAGTGATTAGAAAAGCCATAAACATCTCAGCTATTCTGAGTGCGGAGACTTCCAGAGGTTTCGAAGGGAAGAGGAGAGGAGATGAGGCTACTCTCCTTCCTTCCTGTCTCGACTTGCTCTCCCGTATGTCCTCATTTCCTTTCCTGTTCTTGCAGTTTTATCTGCTTTAAAATCTCCGCAGAGATTCATACAGAAAAATCGATATAATGGAATGACTCAAAGTGCGACATAAACAGGGCGTGAGGTGATTCAGCTAAAATAAAACAGGCGCAAGCAGTGATTTACCAAGAGCTCTGAGGTGCTGAGAACGTCCAGAGTGAGGGACTGGATCCTGGAGTAGTGGACTCCGAGCTCTCTGTGGATCCCCGAACATTCAATACAGGTGAGGATGCCCAGGTTAGTGGACAGCCACGTCGGGTCTGGGGAGGAGAAGGGGGGAGAAAAGAGGGAGGAATGAGTTTGGGTGACAGGCTGTCCTTGGGCAGAAACCACTAAAGCGATGGTAATTTCTGCAGCACACGAGCCAACTTTGATGTGTCCTTGTGGAAAGCTAAGGGCTGGGGACATTTAATAGCTGCCTGAAGGGCTTTCTGCTATCTGACAGCACACAATGTCAGGGGAAAGTGACCAAGCTGAACTTTAACCAAGTCTGGCCTCCATTCTCAGTGCATGTGTTGATATATGGCTGTATGTGTGAGTTAACGTATATACACACGTCTGGAGGAGGACATTTCATGGGGTTTTAGAAAAATAACTGGGGGACAGAATAAATCAACAAATACAGAGTATCCAGTCTGCAGGACTTTATCATACCAACACCATCCCAGTCTTTTATTCAAATGTACTTTGGATAAACTTTACAACTAACACCTTACAAAAACTACACATTTTTAAGACTGATTTCTAAATGTAAAAGCAAACCTTTTTTTTCTTTTTACTTTATTCAAATCCGGAAACTGCTTCAAACAATGTAGTGCAATGTACATATTGTTGGTTTAATTCCCTTGAAGGTAAGGAAGCAAAAACTTGAGTTGAAGGATTGTCAGTGATCTTTGTAGTCAGAGAATAATTATATAGGGATTTCTGAAAAGAAATCTAATTTGAAACTGTGGATGATTATCCTTGTTTGTTGATTAAGTACCGTTGTAGGGATGTTGACCAGCTTCTTTGTAATTGCTAAAAGGACTATAATGTTTGTAGTGGCCAATTGTCCAATACAGGAAGGTTCAAAGGCCACTTAGTCTAGGAGGCGAATTTGAGTATTGACTCGCGTATGTTCAAGAAATCCAAATACCTTGCTCGTTCCATTCAAGTGCTTTATTAGGAGGTTCAATGGATCAGCTGGCGGCCCACTACCGATGTGCAACCTTTGCACGGTATTTAAACAAATAAACAAACAAATTCCAGTCGTACGGATGTGTGCGGTAAAAAACCTTTTCCAACTTCTTCTCTAGACTTCCTGCTGTGTCACGCTGGCAGCGTCATTCATACCTGAGCACGCTACTACAATCTGCTTTCTATAAATAATAACAAAACATAAAACTAGAGCAGTCCATAAGCAAGATAACACGTTACAAAAACAGTATAATAATAATAATTCATAGTTATTCAGCTCATTTAAGTTCAATGAAAGAATATTCAATTGGCTCACCAAACCATAATTCATTACCATACAATAATGTGCCTAAATGGCTCTTAGAGAATCCATCTAATATTTATTATGGGTTCTGGAGAAAGGTCAGCGTTAATGGAAACTATGAATAATTTGTAGTTGAGAAGCTTAAAAGCACACACAACCACTGGTGTGCTCCTGTTTGCCATCATCACATTATTATCTTTAAATGTGTCATTTGTCTTTCTCTGCCACTCACTGGGCGCTCCGCAGTCACAGCACAGGTCGTTTCCCGTCATCCTCTTCACCTCGATCAGGATGGCCTTGGTCAGCTCCTGCACGATGTTGTTCTCTCCGACATGCTGGTCCCCTTTGAAGGCCTGATTCAACGCCTCCTCCTTACTGTTCTGCAGCACTGAGATCCAGCTGGAGGAGGGCGGAGAGGAGGGGGGAGCATAAATGAGAATAATGACAGAAGAAGAAGGAGAAGTGGAGGTCGAGGGAGGAGGAGAAAGTAGGTTTATAGGTGAGGATGGGAGCAGCCGGAGGAGGGAGATAAAAAGGGGAGAGAAGGCCGGATTAAAAGACTGTTAGCATTCAGGAAGTTGGAGGTAAAGACAAGGCTGACTGGGTGTGAGGTAGGAAGTGGACGAGGCAGTAAACAGGATGCACTTAGGAGCAAAAGTACACACACACACACACACACACACACACACACACACACACACACACACACACACACACACACACACACACACACACACACACACACAGANCAATAACACAAAAAATGAACGTGAAATTCATGGAGGAAGACCGGAGAGACAAACGTGATGTGAAGAGAGGACAAACAAACAATGAACCGACGAGGAAACACAGGAAAAGACAAGACTAAATACAGGGAGGGGTAATCAAGGAACAAGAAACAGCTGGGTAAAGGAGGGAGAAACACAAGGGCAACAGGTGAACACAATCAGACAATTAGACACACCAGGGAAACTAACGAGAGGGAGGAAAACACAGGGAGAAGGACCAGACAAGAAACAAGGAGGAAAACATGAAACAGGGAGAACAGAACAGAAAAATAAACCCAAACCTAGACATTCAAAACTAAAAACGTGACATAACATAAGAATCGTGACAGCCGAAGTAAAAACAATAAGTGTGGCTTGATATTAGGCGCGTTCACACGGGAGTACTTTTCCCCGTACTTTGCTCGTTTAGTTCCGTTAGTACACCTTATGTTGCGTTCACACCAAAAATAGTACTTAGTGCCAGGAACTTTTACCCCCATTTTTAGTGCCTGCTAGAGAGGTGGTACCAAAAAATTAGCAATTTCTATTGGTCGGGCGAATTGCAAACCACGCCCCGTAAGTTTTGTGAAGCCGCCATTGTATTTGTGGCATTAGCATTATTGGCATTTGCCCCGCGCACCAACGAAGAGAGAATAACTTATGGCAACACAAAAAAAAACATGGGAGTGGTGGAGTGATGAGGAGGTGTCGGCGTTCTGGCGATTTACTCGGAAGGCTTCAGAAGCTGCTGGGAGTCCCAGCAGCTTCTACTGAAGCTAGTCCCCAACTCTGGGGACTTCCGGCCGGGGACTTCGGGCGGCAGTATACGCCGTGAAGTTGTTTGCGGCCTGCCAGTAAACCCAAAGCAGAAGAAGACGAAGTGACGTCAGCGGCTCATTTGCGTCATATTCCCTCAGGGAAATTATTCCGGTGTGAACGTGATCTGTACTTAGTGCCCTGGGGTACTAAGTGCCGGGCACTAAGTACGGCAAAGTACTTGGTGTGAAAGCGGCTATAGAGTAAGAAAAATGTTTATAACGCTGTGAGAATGGGTCTGTGGAGAGCATTTCTCCACAATCCCAACTCGGCTATTACCAGTGTTCAGGGAGCTCTATGCAAGTCAATGGGGACTCCCTGTTAGTTAGCCAAGGGATCCTGGTGTGTGAGGTGCTCCGCGGATTGGTCCATTTGGGCCAATCTGGACATTTGTTGTTGATTTGGGTGTTCACACGTCACAGAACCCAGGAAGCAAACAATGGAAAATGAGAAATCTCCAACGAGGCGTTTTGGGGCAGCTAGACAGGTATTTTCTGTGTTAGAGTTTTACTCGCTACAGGGTGTACTTTGAGGGTTTTTTACTCTGCAGACCGTTTACATGCATAAAAACCTTCATAACACACAAGGGGACGGGTAATAACCGGAAAGCATGACATGGGCCCTTTAAGAGAAAAAAGGGTTTTCAAGACATTCAATCCATATCCAGCATTATCCAGTTCCAAAAAGATAGGGCCATAAAAATGATGCAGTATTACAGGTTTTCTCAGAAAGGGGTCTTGTGAGATTACAGTAAATTGTACATTGAGAAAGACAGTCAGCTCAAGACTTCCTGGTCCTGTCCCTGAACACGTGCATTAGAAAAGTTAACCTATTTGAAACCAGCCATGATCCTTTTCGGATCAATGACCAATTAATTTTGTTGCGTGAACACAAGTAAATCATTGTCCGAAAGCCCTTTTCCCATTTACCTGAAACCTCTGTTATTATTTAATATATTTTTGTTTTTACAGTATCAATTAGTCATGTGTTTGTGGACTTGGCAGCAGGTTACCTCTAGCAAAAATAATACATGTTGAAATTATTTTTTGTTTCTTTGTGGGTCCACCTGATTGTCCACTCAGCTTGCTCTCTGATTCACTATAGGTTTAGTGGGAAGAAGGGGAAACATGGAAACTGCATTAACATTTTAAAATACCCCACAGTGAAAGATGAAAGCTGTTGTGATTCAACCTTGTTGTAGCACAGTTTGGCGATAGTGTGGAGGAGGGAAAAGGTGTTACACAACAAGTGGGCTTCCAATACTCCCACCTACAGCACCAGAGTCGGCCAAATGAAGCAGAGATACGAGTAGGCTGAAGTGCTGAATCCCTCTTTCATTTACCATCTGTCTCCATCACACTGCTTTATTTTCTTTCCCTCAAAATGTTTGTTATTCGTGCTGATGGTGTACGGCATCATATCCACTTTTTTCTCTATTGAGACCCGGAATAAAAAAGGGTTTAATATCTAGATGTTCATACTTTAAGTAACTGGAATGTGAGAAATATGACACATAGATTTTTTCATCAAATATTTTGAAGGTATTGTTCATTCTTTAACTGGTTATACATTATTTAACTAATCTCTAACTTCTCTCTCACTAAATCATGTTTGCCATTTTGAATAGACAGAAGATGTGTTCTGCTGGCCACACCCTCATGTGTATTACATCACTAGAAAGCACAGGATGTGCTTTTCACAGCACATTAGGGCTCAAATTGACTGCATGCATGGTGTTTGAAATATAAGCCTCCGTTTCCAGTCCCCCGCAAAGTTCAAGAATAAACTGATAGTTCTCGAAAACATGCAATATCACCACTGGATAGAAAACCTTTTCATATGTATAGCAAGCATTGTTGCTCTGTATTTGCAAGGTACACACCCAAATACAATCAGTCATTCTGAAATTCGTCAGGTAGATCCGACAGGAGGGCTGATTGGCTCCTGTGTCGACCTGCAGAGATGAGACACAGCCAACCCTGCACAGGAATGCAGCCCACTGAGCCCAGAATGAATGAGGCCTTACAAAGAGCGGGAGGGCTCGGTCCCAGGAAGTGCACATGATAAAGACATGTGTCTCCTGAGGGTCATTGGAAGGAGTGCATTTTGTAGTGAATGCAGCGTGTGCATGAAAGCATTCCCTCTACATATTTAACATATTATGTTCAGCAACTTGAGTGATCTGCATTTTTTCAAAGCGAGATTAACCAGTAATAAGTATTTTTTCTGAAACTATTAATTCTGTGTAGTTTTATTGTGGCACATTTACTAAATATCCTCTATAATTTATACAAAAACTAACTATTTCGCTGCTTTTTTAAGGTGCATTATTTCCATACAACTTTTTAAAATAAAGACTCATAACATGACTCCAAATGTGCAACCAAATAAAATTAAAATAAATACTATAAAACAAAAATATGAACAAAGTGCTGCATGTATTGAAATAATAATGTTTCATGAGTAATAATTACAAACACAATGCTGTGTTCCCTTTAAGTTTGTATTACTAAGGAAGTGTTTGTGATTATGTTAAGACTATAAAACTATTGCTCAAGACGTCTAGCTATCACACAAGCCTCTCCCTTCCTCCTCTGTGGTTCACTGTTCTGAAAAGGAAAGTTACTAAAGCTGTATTTAATGAACTGTCAGCCACTCCCTGTGGTTTACGCAAAGGTAAGATGAGTGGCATGCTGCTGTAGTCCTCACAGTCACACTCAGTAATGTGTAACAGGGCGTGACCCTCATGTGGCTGCAGATAAACCCTTTAGGATTAATAAATGCAGGGATTTGCTTGTGACCAAAAACATAGCAACAGTTTGACCACGACATGGACATAATACAAAGTGCAGATGCATCTTTTTCTGTCGTCTTTTATGAGTCATCGGCGGGCAGGGCTCAACCACTGGGCCAGTATCAAATATTCACTGCCCTGACCGTGCTGCAACATGCCCGAGGAGAAAGCTCCTGCAGCTAAATTAAAGATGAGTCATGGAAATGTTTTCTATAGTCGCATTCATGTAGGAGTGTGAAGCTTCTAGAAACCAATAGAAACATTGTAGTCATTTTGGATCACATTCAATATATACTGTTGAATAAACTAAATTAAAAAACTTAGAAACAACTGTAGACATTAAAATGATACAATAAAACTTTATGAAATAATAGCAAAAATACAAGACCCTGAAGAAAACAAGCAGTAGGCTGCCACATGTCTCACTAACAAAAGACCTTACAGCTGGTTCTCTGCAGCCTCTCATCATCCGTAAGCAGTCGTATCAAAGGGTCCCAGCGCCGGCCGAGCCTGGAGCTCTGCAGCGGGACGCTCTGCCTCTAACTGAGTGACACAGCATCATTTCCAGCCATCAGCTATACCGGATGCAGCACATCACCAGCAGGGCGTTAGGCTCTTAACACGAGTGGCCATGTCAGCTCGCTGCACAGGAGTAACGGCTCAATTATTCACAAGTACATCTCACTTGTGATCAATATGTTGATTAATGGGTTTTGATTATATTCTACTGCACCAGTTACTGTGTGAACTGTGAACATACATGCTGTGGTGGATTAACTCAAGTACTATACTAAGAATAACGATGGGATATGTGTACTACTAGAGAATTCAAGTAATTCCAATTACCCCCGCATTTATCAACTGCAGCATGAATTCATTAATATACAATCATTATGATCACAAAAAAATAATATCTCTTTAGAACTTGTACAGAGTATTTTTTACATTGTGTTATTGTTACTTTTACTTAGGTAGAGGATCCTGATAATTCCTGAACAATCGCATATTTTGATATCTTAGGTCATGCTTGGTTTCTGGTATCAAGACTTTAGTGAAGAAAGCAAAAGACACAAGATCATAACAGATGTTGTTATAGCATCATGATATTGGGTTAGTTTAAGGCAGGCTTATATTGTATATTACCATGTATGCTGTATGCTGTATGCTGTAGCATGGCTGACTAGAAACCTAGTAAGCTGATGAACCGGAAATCCACTAAGTGTTGTATTTTATGGCATGATGACGAACAGCATCGCAAAGGTCACTGGGATCATAATTGAGCAAATGTCAACTGATTTAAACTGCACCCTGCTAAAATTGGCATATACAGTAATTGTGTGATGCTGCTGTAATATGGTGCAAATGGTTTAACCATCACACACACACACATTTGGACATGCACATGCTCGCCCACAGCCCGCGGCTCGTGTAAAACAGAGCAGGCCATCATGAGTTTTCACCCCCTCCTCCCTCCCCTGATTATTCTAACTGACAGTGCACTCTGTCTTTTCTGGGTTGCCTCTGCATGCCTCTGGGGCACAGAATGGCACGGAGATAAACTTAGCAACATCTAGCCGGGTCAGACTTCAACCCTAATAGAGAGAGAGAGAGCGAGAGAGAGAGAGAGAGAGAGAGAGAGAGAGAGAGAGAGAATTAGCATTAGCCACACAGCAGGTCAAAACAGGTTGATATTACAGAAAATACCGTTCCTGTAGATTTATAAGGCATACTGGAATTAATGATGAATAAAAAGGAAAACAAGGAAAACATAACCAAGAATATTTTACACTTGAGCATGTATTGTACACAACACGTTACGGTTTAGGAAACCAGTTTTTGGTTTCATACAGAAACATAAGTGGAGCAGCCTTTTAGCTTAGCCCAACAAAACACTGAGAGCATGGAAAGGCAGCTAGCCTAGCTGTCTAAGTCTGAAGCCAACTAAATAACACGTTAGTCTATGTGGTACAAAAACCAACATGTAAAAATAACTTTTTGTCCAAGAAAGATGAGGTAACTTGCCTTGTTTTAGCGACTAGGAGACACAATTTCAGCTTGCAGTCCAGTGAATTGAGAATTTAAAAAGATACCGCTTCCACACAAATTACTTCTCTCATTGGCTGAGGCCCTGCACGTTTTCTTACAGCAGACTGCGAATTACTGTTACCATAACGTGTTGTTTTTCTTAAGAGAGCTTTAAAGGTGCAGGTACGAGGATTTTGTTTGCTTTTAACAGAGCAAGGCTTTGTTTCCAGTGTTGTTTGTACAAAGCTAAACTGCAGGCTGAAGCCTAATATTTGGCGTGTAAACATGGGTAGTAGGCTATTTATCTTCTCATCTACCTCTCGGTAAGTATTCAAATAAACATTGTTCCCAAAGTGCTAATCTGTGTATTTGGGCTTTTGCATGCAGGCCTATGTGTGTTTTTACTGGGTTGTATTTGAATGTGACAAAGGCCTCCATCATACCAACTATTTGTTTTAGATATCATTGAGATGCTGATATTTCCGTTCTCTACAATATTACACTTCCATTAGAAAGGATTTCTCTGTGTCATTTTGTGAGCCCTATTATATCCATGTCTATGCTTTTTTTTTTCCAACATGGTCATCCTGTCAATATTCTCTCTTCCCTCTCATGGTTCAGATTCCTGCTCTTCTGCCTCTATTACCTCCTGCTGTGCTCTTTGTCACCATAGCAATGTGAGCTGCCTGCCCACGCTTTCTATTATCATTTAAAAACAACATCTCCATTGAATAGAAATGAAAACACAGAAGATGCCTGCCTAAGTGAACTTTCCACTGTAAGCAGATTAAACCGTTTTATGATAAGATATTATTTGAATTAGTGGCAGAAAAAGAACAAGTGGGCTAACACCGTTCACTATTTCCTTCATTTATTATCCGTTAAGCTATATTTGGAACAGGCTTGGAGCCAGAGGGGGTACAAATATCCTGTGGCCATAAACACACAAAGGATATCCCCGGAGGAAGTGATGCCACACTGTCTTCTGACCACAATGCTTTAACAGGAAGTGATTCATAACCCAAATATGGAAATCTAAAAGATGTTTGGTGCTATGTGTGTTACTGTATTTGTTGCATCATACTCTTTTCATCCATTTAACATTTTGAATCATTAAGTTTGTCCAAAACATATTTACAGCACGGAAACCCTATATGGTGTATCACAGGACTACAATTGATGTGTTTTTTTAAACGTACAATATGTCATTGTTTTTGTCAATGCAGGCAGCTTCTTTTAATTATGCTCCTCTCCCGAACACTGAAAAAAATGGTTAAATCAAAAAGTGTTTCTCAGATGCTGTTTGGCTACTGCAATGCTTTTGAATATCTACTTAAAAAGAACCAAGATAAAGATAAAACGTGTTTTGTGGCTTTAAATGGATGAAAAGTCAATGTATGACAGTTTATGGCAGCAACCACCATTTACATGCGAAATGTAAATATTATATCTAAGTATTGTCTTGTTGGAGCTGGTTATGCAACACCATTAGACTCACACAGATGGAGATCAGCATGATCTTCAGCTTTTACACTTGTGATGAATGATGCACAAAACTGTCGACACAATGGCTTTGTTTCACTGAGGTAATCTGGCTAAAAGGCTGAAAAGCACAGACGGCAGAGGAGAGAGAGGCTTCAATCTGTGTCCAGGCGTCAGGTCACGTTCTGCTCTGATGACGAGCTCTCTGCTCTCCTTTCTATTTTCCCTCCTCCTCCTCTCCTCACCCAAGGTGACCCCTCTCTGTGATGATGTTGCAGAGAGCTTTGGAAAAAAGGGATCCTATGCACCAAATTACTCTCAGCTATCATTTGTAGCGTGTCCTCTTTCTTATATTTTCTTAACTATGTAACCGACATACTACTACTAGTACACGATTATTGCTATTTGTTTTGTATTTTTAGAAAGTTTTTTTTCATGCTTGAATAAAGTCCCATTTAAGTGTTTTCATCCCATTTTTTTACATTTTGTCTTGAAAATATCCCCCGCAAAATATTATATATTTTCAAACAGTTTTAGATTATAATTTTTCATATTTGACTTTATTTTTTCCATCCCTTTTACATGAAAATAACCTACCATAACTACTATCAAATAACCGTCATGAACTGAAAACACTTTGTAAAAAGGTTAAAGTCATAAGAAAACACAAACCAGACAACAAGGTAGTCTCTCCTTATCATGTGTTACTCTAACGGGACCCACATTTACAAAATGAACATTGTGATGTATTGAAGAAGAGTTGAAAAAAGCAATTGAGACCATATTAACCTCTTGAGCAAAATGTTAATTAAGCGTATAAATCAAGTGGGAGGTAATGTACATTTATCATAGACTTTTATACATTTGTTTATTTCGCAACCAATAAAAAAGCCCCCTGCTGGCCGTTAAAGAGAAGACAGGTTGAAGGCTACTGCATTAAATTCTCTTTTAAGACCTGGAGGTCGATGTTTGTCATAGTGCAGTTGGCCTATTTTTCCCTTTTCAGACCATTAAATCATTGATGATAATAGCTAATAAAGGCCATTCAATGGGCTGATAACATTCAAAGCGAATTATCCTTGTGGATGGCACTCTGGGGTGTATCCCTGTGGAAATCCCTCCCTTGTGACTACATGCATATGTTTTATTGTAGTAGCTCATCCAGTCACACCCAGAGCTTTAAATGGTCTGCTTCCTGTCATGATTTATCTTCACAAACCTGCCTCGCTCAGCGCCTCTCTCCCACTGCCTGACTTTTGACTGTTGCTATGGAGACCAAGGACAGTAGGAAAACAGATTGACATGCTCACAGCGTGATGTGTGATCTGCTGGCAGTGTGAGGTCTTGTGGTGCATACATACAACCGTGAGAGAGAGAGAGAGAGAGAGAGAGAGAGAGAGAGAGAGAGAGAGAGAGAGAGAGAGAGAGAGAGAGAGAGAGAGAGAGAGATACAGAGAGAGAGAGAGATAGAGATACAGAGAGAGACAGGCAGATTTTGGGGCAGACAGAGGAAGGATGCCAGGAGAGTGTGTCACCACCGACTGGTCGGTAATCTGGCCAACACCTGGTGGTGGTGCTACACACACAAAGCAAGAATAACAGAAAGAGCGAGTCAGTGTCTTTATGTAGCTTCTACTGTTAACAGTAACGTTTTTTTCCCTCAATCGTGACTCTGTTTACGTTCTACCACGACAACCGTCGCAGGGCGTTAACAGCTTGCAGTGTGAAAACAACAGACAGTGCTTACGAACACAGAACAAGTACAAAGTTGCATACTGGTTTATAGAATAAGGTTTCATAAATACACTTTCAAATCTCTTAGGGTGGCAATATCCTTAATCATATTGTTAAAAACCATAGTGGATAATATACACTCAACTATTAGAGATTCATGGGTTTAAAGAGTATTTTTGTCTTGTGTCTAACCAGCCTTTTTTTCTCTGCCTGCAGGGGAGCTCATGTCTATTCAAGCTGTATACACAAGCCCTGTATAAAAACCCTTCTGGTACTGCAGTGGCAGTGTGTTTGTCCTACCTTGGAGTCATATCAAAAATATATTAACAATTAGTGGATACAAAGAGAAGATTTGATGAGAGGCGGGATGTCTTGTAAAAAAGATGGTTAGCATTGGACCACTGGACCTATTAAAAAGATGTTCGTACAAAAAAACCTTGCTGTGGGGGGGTCACACACATCTCTGGCCTCACTGTCTTTCTTAGTTTGGTCAGGAAGACCTCTTAAGTGAGACAATCCAGGAAAAGCTACCTTAGGTTTTCTGTAAATGTACTGTTCCCAATATTCAAATATGTTATTAATGGCCATCATAATGATCAAATTCATCTGGTACAATTTTCTTTACCATGCTTTATGAGGTCAAATAAACAAAACAACACATTTTCACAAGAAGCAACCTTTCTTGTTAAATAGGCAAATAGTTCCATCTGAAAAACGTTTGCACTTTATATTCCCAAAATAAATGGTTTGCAATCTCATTAGAAGCTTTTAAATAAAAATAAAAATCACGGATAAAAGGAATTAATTCAGTCAAATAATTTAAGGGTTTCTAGTGACAAGAGGAGGAAGGAAATGAACATAACAATAGAACATGATGAATAATTTATGATTATTCGTTATAAGGCAATTTATTTGATGATTACTGGTATGTTTATTTAGATAAATATTGTTACACTGGAAGGACACATTGTCAAACAGATGTAATGTTTATTGTAATGTTCACATCTTTCTTGCTGTTAATCCATGGTAAATCTTAGACACTTGTCACAATGATGGTGTTTATACAATGTGTCCATGTGTGCAGTGAGGACAATAGAAACGCGAGGAGAGGTTATTATGGGACTCAACGTGTCGTGTGTACATCAACACACTGCGCTGCCCTCATCATGCTGATGAATGCAGCCTCTTCTCCTCGGGTGGGAGGGAAAGTCCCTGTTTTTTCTCCTCTGCATGATTTCTTATGAATACATTTTCAAGCGGTTTCCATGGTTACCTGCAGCACTCCATCGTTTTACAAGTGCAGGAGATTGGGAGAGGGAGGGGGAGGCACACGGGAACATCTGTGTGGGGGTGTGTGGTGAGGAGGAGGAGGACGAGGACGAGATGAGGAGGAGGAGGAGATGAGGAGGAGGAGGAGGAGGAGGAGGAGGAGGAGGAGGGGTAGGAGGAGGGATGATATTGTAGCCACACTTCCTGTTTCCTATTCCCTCTCCTGTGTATCTGTCCTCCTCCATCTGTCTTGTCATATTCATGCCTTATTTGCCTCAGTGCATGCTGGGAAAAATGCAGTGCAGAGTGGATTTCCCCTGACAGAGGCACAGATAAGGAGACAATCGTTTAAATTATACAGTGGAATAATAACTGTCATCCTGTTTAAGTGTTGCATTAAACAGGATGACACTTGAATTGTAACAAATACTGGTGTTTTACTTATTACCTTTGACAATGAATATTCATCTGCAGTAAGCAAGCATTTGTCAAATAAGGAGAAGCATGCGCTAAGATTTACCCAGTCACGTTGACGCAGTGAGACATACAGGTCTAGGGTTGTTATAATCTAGGATAATAAATTCTGATTTGTTTGTGATTTGCGTTGACCACCACACTATCAGATCAATACCAGTCCCCCTCGCACTCATCAGGATGAAAGAGAAAGAAATGGAGGGGAGAAGAAAAAGAAAGAGGAAGAGGGGGTTAGAGTGAGAAGCATCCAGTAAGAGCAAAGCTCAACAGGGGTATGAAAATGTTGAAATATTCATGAGAGAGAGACAGGAGAGCAGAAAGGAGAGAGACAAAGAATCAGACACAGTGTGCATGTCTGTGAGTGAGTATTATTCCTAATAAGAGGCCCCACAGCTAAGATGTATCCGACATCGGCTTTTATCTGCAGCCGCAGTTACAGACCCTAATTATCATGGACAAGAGCGTATACACTGTCCCTCCCTATGGAAAGATATTTGCATGAAAATAGAGGGGTCAGAGGGGGCTGGGAGTATAAAGCCCTCTTCAGTTGTGTGAGGTTGTGTGTTGTGTGAGACGGTGCAGGTTTGTTATGAGAGCCTGAAGGCAGAACTGGACGGAGAGCGTGTTGGAACATATCTCTGAAAAATATCAATGTTATACAACCTGTATCTTTTTTTAAACTGAGTTATTGCTGCATGTTGTTTTCACATAAAAGGTACCATACGCTGCCCTCTGCTGGCCTGCAGCCTGCACTGCTGCACCGACAAAGATGGTGCAAAACAAATATTTTTGAATAAGTAAATATAAATGAATCATGGTATTCTGACCATTGAAACCCCTAAACAAATCCTCTGTGTGTTTGTCTTCTCTCATATTGACTGTTGTTATGCAATGTGTTCTTATATCAGCTAAAAAAGCTGCTCCATGATTACGCTGCAAGTATAGTGCTGCCATACCAATGGCTGGATTTGTGTTATTTTAGGATTTAATTCAAAACACTTCTAATTACGTTTAGGCTCTAACACAACTTGACTCACAATATACAGTATTTAAGTGAATTGCTGCCGTGTGGGGTTTAAATTAGTAACCAGAATTAGCTATTTTGGCTTGTTTTTATTGAAACAATAATTTCAAGGTACATTATATCAAAAGTTACGTAAATGTTCAAATGAATCTAGATGTTGAATAAAAAGCAAGACGCTAAGAAAGCAGGTGTATCTATCTGACATGCAGTACATCAAATAATCATATTATTTTATAAATTAAACATCTGAGTGTTTTATTAGAACTGAAAAATGGTTGAATTTGTAATACTTAACAGCAGTCGTCTAACGTTCAGTTTACAAAGTAACTACAAAAAACATAATTTAAAGTGATTTACAGTGCTAAAAAAAGTAAAAGAGGATAAAAAAAACGTTTTCTTTCTTTGCATGCGTTTGTGTATGTGTGTGTGTGTGTGTGTGTGTGTGTGTGTGTGTGTGTGTGTGTGTGTGTGTGTGTGTGTGTGTGTGTGTGTGTGTGTGTGTGTGTGTGTTTACATACATTTCTATGGACAAATCTCAGCAGCCCACAGATTGAAAACTCTGACCCACATTTATAAAAGTGACGGTTAGACCAGACTAACCCAACTTGTCACCGCAGTGATTACTCTGCTCCACCCTGGGATAGACGGAGGTGCTGCTGGTTTGACTGGTCTGATCCTTGGATAAACGAACAAAAGACATTTATATAAAGACGTTTTTTAAGCAGTTTCACACTCCCCCTGACCTCTGTGCTCTGTTCACACATAACCACGAGATGTTGAGGCAGATAGAAGATAGTCGAGATTTTTCAACCAGTGGTACAATTTGGAAACTAGGGCTCCCACTAACGAACGTTATTGTTATTCTTGATTAATCTGCTGATTATCTTTTTGAAAAAACAAGTAATCTTTTGCACATAAAATGTCATTAAAATGTAAAAAATATCCATCCCGGTTTCTCCAATGTTATGTATTGAAATGTCTAGATTGTCAGTCCAAACCCAAAGATATTCAGTTGAATATGATGAATATGTTGAACTGAGAAAAGTAATAAATCTTTATATTTGAAGAGGCATTTTATGACATTTTTGCATGAACTTGACAATTAATGAATCATTAAAAGAAACAAATGTTTTTGCTGCTCTTTTGCAAAACATTTCTTGACTCTTTAGTTGGAGATTAATGTTAATATTCTAAGAATTGTTAAAACCTTCTTGGTTGTACTTTTTTTTTTCATTTGCATACAATTTAAAATTAAACAAACAAACTCATGTCTTGCTGAAGGACCGGTTGATAGAGCATGCTCTCCTTACACTACGTATTGTGCTTCCAAGAAAAGTCCCAAAAAAACAAGGAAAATTATGGATCTGTAAAATAAAGTATAATTAACAAGATGCTCTAAATATTTGAATAAGCCTTTCTCCATGATGCCAGGAATAGCATTTCGTTGGAACAACACTGATAGCGTATCAATGAATTGATTTAGTTTTAAAAAGAGTCCGATTTACTGTAAAGTGGAGTCAGTACTACAAAATATACTAGGTTTTACAGTAAGCTCTCTCAAACCCACTGAAACCCATACATGCCTTCAGACAAGAGATGCTATCACCGTCTTCCATTAATGTAATATATTGCAGCTAATCAAATTTATATTTTGAGTAACATCCTCCCAATCTTCCCTGACTTCACCTCCCTCAGGCTCAGAGGTTTGGCCCTGGTTCAAGTGAAACTCCTCTGTTTTCTCCCGCTCTCTGTCGAGACCTAACATGACATATTACTGGCTGTCTTGTCACTTGCCTCCAACCTCTCTGCTTTTATAATCTTCTCCAGCAGTCCCTAAAACCGTCCTGTTCAGGATGGGGAAGGGCCCTGCTGCTGGTGGGTGTTGCACCATAGTCGATGTTTCTCTGCATGTTACAGGTGAAACAGGCTGAGGGATGGGTTTCGCTGAAGCAGTCGCTTCACAAAGAGAAGATCGGCAAGAAGCAACGGTTGGTTTGAAGACAACAGAAACTCTCACAAGTTTATACACGCCTGATCCTGCTGACTGTATCGCCACAGAGAAATCAAATATGAGACACTGCGTGTGTGTGTGTGTGTGTGTGTGTGTGTGTGTGTGTGTGTGTGTGTGTGTGTGTGTGGAAGGGATTGATCACACTGAAGCTTTGTTTCTGAAAGTCAGGTGACTCTTTGAGTGTCAGATGCCCAGGAGGTGTTCTTCATAAAGACACAATGATCTGTTCAGTCTCTACTTTTAGCTTCATTTTCTGTGCATTAATTGTATTTAACATATTTCCAATTAATTAATTAATTATTATTAACGGAGGATATGACCGGAGGATATGACCTCTAATAATTGCAAAATAAAACTTTTCAATGTTGATCCAAGTTCCAATTTAAATTGCCAATAGTTATTTTTTAGCCTTTTTTTCCTGTCATTTTTTTCAGGGCTTGTGGTTCTGCTATGACTTGCTAATGTTCTAATATTCAGTAAGGATGCATATACTGTCATTGTGTATCTTTTGAGCTACTTTTATCTTTGTAATTTATATCACTGCCCAATGTAATGCTGTTTCTCAAACAGTTACAATGCTTCCATTCTTATCAAACTACACAGATTAAAATAAATAATTAAACATACATTTAAAGCATGGATGAAAATCAGGTGACATTTTATTCAACTAAAAGCTTGAAGACGCTTGTCCCATTTTCAAAAGTGTAGTGGTAGTGCTGGAGTGTCTGGGGCAAAGTGTTTAGGGGGAAACAGTGAAATAGAGTGAAGAAGAAGAAGAAGAAGATATACTTTATTCATCCATTACAGGGACATTTCTTTCCCCACTCTGTTGTGTTTACACACATTGCACACACAGGGGAGGATATACATGCAGAAACACAGAGAATATACATGCACGCACACAACCACAGCCTCAAAGAAGGCCTGATGACATTTGGACCAGCGCTGCATTGTCTCAACAAACAGGCAGAACAACCAAGTGCATCATAATTGTACAAAGTTGTGAATTTAAACATCACTAATGATATAAGATAATTATTCATAAGGTGTTTTTTGACGTGTCAGATGTGAGATAAGAAGAAAAATACAAAAGGATAATAATATCCAGCCAATACGATATTGAAACTGCAGAAAACCATAAATCAAAAAGACAATGAATGTGTTTTGTTATACATGTTCCACAAACATGTAAGATTTAGTTTTTGTGTCCGGCTTCCTCCTAAAGACACATTTCAGGTTTGACAGCAAATCTGTTCAGGAAGGATTCCTCGGCTGTGATGTGCTGTGACTCTGTTACGCAAATGTGATTTTGAGAGCACACTGAGAAGATGAAACCCCACAGCAATTATTGATACAGCAGTGCTTTATTTCTCTCCATTACTTTTTGATGGCTGAATGTTTTTTGCATTTTTTGCAACTGTTTGCTTCCTCTTCACTGCATTTTAGTGGCAAATGCACTTTTTACTCTTCAACTTTTATTTAACAGCTGTAGTTGCTTTAGAGTTATAAATAAAACTTTAATGAGCATAAAAAATGATGCATTAAATCTAAATATTTTTGAAAATGCACATTGTTCTCTGAATTCTTTGTACTGCCTTGCAAATTTGCATGCACAGAATACATACACATTTACATATTTATGTGACTTTTTGTAGATTTAATTTCACGTATTCCTACACTAAGCAAATACAACCATTGAATCCAATTATTTTTAAATGACCTCAACCTTCGTTTGACACAAGGTTAAAATGCTAAAATATATACCGAAACCCAACACTTACACTTTTTATTTGTTATACCTTAACCAGATTTAGATCTTAATACACACATAAGCGTGAGATGTAAGTTAGTAGTTTTTGCTTCAGTTTATTAGTTTTTTGCAAATGTAATAACACAAACATAACAGATCATATGATACCCTACAGTGCAGGGAGAGGCATGAATTCAGTTGCGATGAAAAACGATTACGACATTATATAACAACAGCTATAAAAAGACTGTGTGTCTATATAAACATCAATGTTATGTAATGAATAGGTATATTGCCTCCAGACTACTTCTTGAGTGCATGAAAGTGAGCAGGCTGTGATCTGAGGATAAATCACAGCAGAAAGTCAAACCGGACTGGGCAGACTGGGAGGCTGAACCAGGTGAGAAGTGGAAGAGCTCGTTTGGCAGTCTCCCACGCTTTCTCCAACAATAACCGCCTTCAGTAACAAGTGTCCTCACTGCTCCCATCAATACACCTCCAGCACTCAGTTCAGCTCCCATGTGACACATTCATAAGGCACACATTGTTGTCTGTTTGTTCCTCAAGTCACAACATCACATGAGTACAGAGGCCTGTACGACGAAGCCGGTTCAACATAACCTGGATATGTTTGAGTTAGCCGGTTGGCCTAATCCAAAATATACGTACGCACTCTCGCTTAAGCGTTCCTACCAGGTTCCTACGCGGGTTATCAAGTGGATCGCTCAAGCCACCCGTGTCCTATCTAGTTAGGTCCGCGTTCACATGAAAGGGTCGGTATTTGGAGCATTCGACCAATCACAAACATGATATTAGACAAATATAATAATATTAGACAAATATGAAGACGTTAAACTTAAAACATCCATGACTTAAAAACTTTATCCAGGATAAAAGCTGCATAGTTGCACCTGCAAGGTGAATACAGCTGGTAAAAGAAAAAGTGTTTCAATGCATACATCAACAGGTATGATATCACTGCTCCGTCTAAGACACGAGTGGATCTGGACTTTAATTACATTTGACTCGTGTGTTTCGTCAACTTAATGTGTTGCTTCAAATAATATCTGCCAGTGTAGTTTGGCAAGTATGGGGGTTATGTGTGCGGACCTTTTTGAACCGGTAAGAACTCTGGCTGTGCTGTTCTGGACAAGTTGCAGGCGGTTGATGGATTTTGCTGGGAGACCGGAGAGGAGTGCATTGCAATAATCCAGTCTTGAGAAGACGAGTGCATGAACCAGTTGTTTGGTGTCATCAGTTGAGAGTGAGGGCTTCAGTTGGGAAATATTTTTCAGGTGAAAGAAAAAGGTCTTGGTGATATGTTTGATGTGGGCTTGGAAAGACAGAGTGGAGTCAAACCTTACACCAAGGTTGGTGACAACAGAGGAGAGGGAAATGAGCTGACCATCAAGGGAGGGGCTTATGTTGGCGGCCTTGGCAAGCTGGTCGGTGGTGCCTATCAGGATTGCCTCGTCTTGCTGCTGTTGAGCTGGAGGTAGTTGGTGGTCATATAGGAGCGGATGTCTTCCAGGCAGGTGTTTGGGTTTTGGATAGTATTGGTGGGATTGGGTTCTGTTTTGATATATACCTGGGTGTCGTCAGCATAGTAGTGGAAGTTTATGTTATGTTGTCTGATGATATGACTCAGAGGTAATAGATAGATTAAAAACAGGATCGGCCCCAAGACTGAGCCCTGTGGGACCCCGCATGTCACTGCGGTGTCGTCTGACCTGGAACCCCCCAGAGACACGTGGTACTTCCGGTTAGGAGGAGAACCACTTCAGAGCCGTGTCCTTCACCCTGGTGTAGATCTCGAGGCGGTGGAGGAGGATGGTATGGTCCACTGTGTCGAAAGCCGCACTCAGGTCAAGTAGGACCAGGATGCTGGGTGACATAAAGACATGCACATGTTGCAAACATCCAGACATTCAAGCAGATCCAGACAAACAGTGGTGTCTGAAACCTGATGGGAGGAAATTTCACCTGATGTTTGTTTGAGACATTTTTACGATCCTTTCCGTAATGTAGTCCTTGTGTGAAAGAATTACAAAGGATTATGTAAATAGTTCCTCTTATGATTTTATATGTAGAAACCGGTACCTAAAGCTGCAAAAGGGATAATTAAGTACGAACATAAAGATGAGTAGTAATAGAACCAATGACATTAATAGAAAATACAAGTACCTCAAAAATAATCCAAAAGTATACTCGATAAATACTGATGGTATCTAAACCTGAGGAGATTGAGATCCAAATTACTAATAGTGAGCAGGTTTATTTTTTTCTGCAGGAGAGTTTAAAGATTTCTGATATTGTGTGTTGTGTTTCCCTACGTGTGTTTTGAAAGCAGGTGACAAAATGTCCCATGGACATGTGTCTTAAAATAGTGCTTTGAAGCAACAATCATGCAGGAATGTCGTGTGATCTGTTTGCCTGCATTCCTCAAACCTCCCTCACCCCCTCGCGTACAGCTGACTGTTAATACAAAACAGTTAGGACAGTGTCACATATTGCATAAGGTTTTTAGACCAGGCATAATGAAAAACTAGTGTAAGCATAAAAGCATGTAATGGAATGTCCATGACCAACATTTCGACTGTATTCTCTATATGCAAAATGTAAAATAAATCAGCATTTGTACTGTATGTCCTTAGGCCTCTCTTTTTAAGGAATTAAATATGTATTACAATAGGGACTAACTGACACAGGTACATCATCTCAACAACAAAGGAAACATTAGGTAAATTAACTCAGACTAACACAAGGAGACAAACATTATTTATGTTGTACAATTGTCCTGTGCCTGTTTTCTAAAGGACAATTAATCTCAAATAAAAAAAAGAAAAATGTTCCTCTCACCTCTAGTGCTATTTATCAATCTGAATTGTTTAGGTGTGAGTTAACTGTTGGAGATGATGGTGGTTGTGTCCGCAAATGACAGGAGCCAAACTGGAGCTTTCTCTTCATATCAAAGGGATTGTTAGATTAAAGCAAGATTCTCTAATTGTGTCTGCAAGTGGAAAGTTGCAGGACAATGATGAATGCTCAAACTATAACATTTGCAACACTAAAATGTAGATCATACACACCAACCAAATACTTAGGTGCATAAAACTGAACAAGGGAGCTCCATTGCTATTAAATCAACTTTTAATTTTAAAAGGAGGTTTGTTTCATTTCTTATTTTAAAATGAACATCATTTAATTTGCAGGAGTTTGTTAAAAGAAAAACATTTTATACATCAATCACTTTATCCAATACATTTCAAAATGTCTAGTCTTTTAAGGAACAAATTCAAGTGCTGTCATGTGATGTTACTTTAGGAGTACGTTTTAATGTGTGAACGTTGTTTATCTGCAGGTTGATGCAGGTGAAGTTTCTGCGGGTTGCAGGTTATTTAATAAATTCATGTATAACAAGAAGTTATTCCAAAGGATTTTTTCTTTTAGGATGAACATTACATTACATTTCACTTGTTAGACGCTTTTATCTAAAGCGTCTTACATACATTCAGTACTGTGGACAATCCCCACAGGAGCAACTTGGGGTGAGGTGTCTTGCCCAGGGACACAACGACATGCTGACTACAGTGGGACTCGAACTTGCTACCCCCTCATTCGAAGTTCACTGCACTATTCACTGAGCCACAGCCTCCCATATATAAATAAAATAGAGATATTATGCTTTTGTTATTACTTGAAATGTTTGAGTGTTAGTTCAGCTGACTGTGGATGAACATGTTTAGATGTAAAACAAGTATGTTCAATAAAACATTACATTCAAGTGAATTGTTGTTTTGAATATCCTTTATGTAAGTCTAGGGTCATATAACAGTCCATTTAATGGGACTGAATGGTCAGTAAAACCCAAACACAGGGCTAAAACATCAGCAGTGTTGTGAAGCAAAACACACTTCATCAAGTATCCCAGAATCCCGTAACACCTGGAAAAAGTTATCTGCGTGTGTGTGTGGGTGTTTTTGTGTGTGCATGAGCTCAAGTGTTTGAGGAGTTGGGGAACAGCATACGGGTCTGCAATGCCCTCAGTGTCTGTGACTGTTTTTACTGTCATCAATGGGAACTGTGTGATACCATCTAACCTCGGCCTCAGCAAAACAGTGAAAAACATCACGACCACGGAGACAGTCCAAACGGATACGGCTGTAATTATGCAAAGAAAACCACAAGTTACACAGAAGCAATGACAATCCCACAAAGTCAATAAAATAATATTTGATCACACTCATGTGTCACCCAGGTAGAGTTAAGCAGATGTGAATGCATATACATGATGCCTGTTAACAGTTAGTGAGTACAGCAACGTGATAATGATCTTCAAACACTTTAGCACTGTCTCATTGTTCATATAGACTTTTCAGCTGTTTACCCACAACAGCAGGCTTCAGCGTGAGCTCCCAAACCTACACTGACGGTCCAGTGTGACTCAAACAGACATAAATACAGTTACAAGCGCTCTCGGCTCAGACAAGTGCTCACATGCTAGAAAAGAGAAAAGTGTCGATGGATTTGCATCTTATTTCCATCCCAGTTAGGTGCCTGGAGTGAGGTAGGATGGCGTTAGAAACCAACTGTCTTCCAGGAAGGAGGGAGGTGGAAAAGAGGGATGTGGGAGAGGACAGGGGGGGTCTATCCCACTGAGCAAATTGACAAAGATGACACAACGGGTGCTGGAGGGGTTGATTACTTGGAAACTGTTGGGTTTCATGTTGCATCCAGGGTACACTGAGACATGCTTGATGTCCACTGATCTTTGTTTTGTTGAAGCACCTTTCAATTCAGCATGTGTGTTTGTCTTTCTCTCCTAAACAACCATGAGATCATCTCTTTGCCTCTGGCTATTGAACAACAGCAACTACTGCGAGCCGGGTCTAGGTGGGTGTTCACTTTGTTTGGAGAGTCATTTTTAATAAAAGGATCAAAAATAAAAAGGTTGCAAATTAGTTATTCTCTTGCTTTGCAACAAAAGTGGGTATCAAGATGCTTTTCACACCAACTTTTGTAAGCAATCATGTCATTGGGAAACAATGTGAACAAAATACCTTTCTAGGTCAGATTTCACAAAGTGTTTCACAATAAAAACATCAGGTGATTTAAAATGGTGGGTACAGAGTTTTAATCCAAATGAAAAGTTGATTTTATGAGCCATGGCTTGAGCCTTCAGTCGGGAAAAAGGAAAAACAAATAAAAACAAATCAGAGGATCTTAGTACAGAAGAATATGATGAATTATTTCCTTGTTTTAACTAATTACCAAATTGATTATCTCAGAATTCTGGGAAAGGTTTTCTCTGAAATTAGTTAGCATACTTCATAAATACAAAATACATCATTAACTTGAGAGCTCAAATTCATTGAAAAGTTTTGCTAGCTTTGCTTGACAATATAAACCTTTAAAATGTCTTAATTTGGCCAAAAGGCAAAGGAGGGAGGACCCAGAACAGAACCAAGGGGAACACCAAAATACAGATGTCATGTTTGTTATTTACACCACAGTTGTCAGGATTGGGGAATATTAGGACTCAAATTAGGGACTAGAGAAGGGATTTGAGAAGGAACTTGAGAGGGGACTTGAGAGGGGACTTGAAAAGAGACTTGAAAAGGGACTCAAGAGGGGACTTGAGAAGGGACTTGAAAAGGGACTTGAGACGGCCGGACCGCCGACAGCCTCTGATTGTGTTACGTTATTATGAGAGTGCTCTCATACTTGTTTGATTCTGAAATGGTATTTATATAAATATATGTGTGTGTATATGTCCGCATCTGTAGCCTGTTAATGTCTCATTATACCGCACAGTGAATTAATTCAAAGTAAATATATAAGTAATCATGAACACAGTTCTGTCCATCAGACAGTGCTGCTGTGCCTCCTGTCATCATTACTGGACGTCTCTTTAAAATGACCGCTCAGAGGAGAGGATTTCTCATTTCTCTAAACGCCTGCAGTTTTCACTCCTCTCTCCTCAGTTCCCCTCCTCGATTCCTCCGCTCGCATCTCCTGTGGGCGGGACTAAGACACGAGGATAGGAGTCGAGGAGGGGAGTTGAGGAGGGGAAATTAGATAATTGAGAAGCCTTCAATCAGACACAGGAGGGCAAACACAGGAAGGAAGACCATACACATGGAGAACAGAATTTCAAAATAAAACCATGACAAGACAGACAAAACTCGGGAGGATGGCCCGGGGGCAAGGCAGAGGAACAGGAGGTGGTCTCGGGCAGACGGCCCGGGGGTAAGGCAGAGGACCAGGAAGGGGTCTCAGGCGGACGACCCGGGGTCAAGGCAGAGTTCATGGATGGAGTCTCGGGCGGACGGCCCGGTGGCACGGCAGAGGCAGAGAAGAGCCGGGCACAAGGACGGGCCGGCAGGGCAGAGTTCGTTGCCGGCGGAGCCACTGGCGGAACAGGTGCAATGGGAGGAACCAGTGTTGTCCGGACAGGAACCCTGGACGGGACATGTGCTGGTGCCAGTGGGACCCCGGACGGAGCAAGGACCGGCATCGACGGGACCTCCAACAGGACAGGACACGGTGCCGGCAGGAAACCCGGCGGAGCAGGTGTCGGCGGGACCCCCAACAGGACAGGACCTGGTGTTGGCAGGAAATCCGGCGGAGCAGGTGTCGGCGGGACCTCCAACAGGACAGGACGTGGTGCTGGCAGGAAATCCGGCAGAGCAGGCGTCGGCGGGACCCCCAACAGGACAGGACACAGAGTTGGCAAGACCCCCAGTGGAACCCCCAACGAAACAGGACATGCAGTTGGTAGGACCCCCGACGAAACAGGTGTCGGCTGGACCCTCAATGGAACAGGACATGGAGTTGGTAGAACCCCCGATGAAACAGGTGTCGGCGGAACCCCCAACGACACAGGACATGGAGTTGGGACATGAGTTGGTAAAGTTGAAAAGGGACTCGAGAGGGGACTTGAGAAGGGACTTGGAAAGGGACTTGAAAAGATACTCGAGAGGGGACTCGAGAAGGGACTTGAGAAGGGACTTGAGAGGGGACTCGAGAGGGAACTAAAGAGGGGATTACAGAAGGGACTAGAGATGGGACTTGAGAAGGAACTTGAGAGGGGACTCGAGAGGGGACTCGAGAGGAGAGTTGAAAAGGGACTTGAGGGAGGACTTGAGAGGGTACTCGAGAGGGGACTGGAAAAGAGACTTGAAAAGGGACTCAAGAGGGGACTTGAGAAGGAACTTGGAAAGGGACTTGAGAGGGGACTTGAGAAGGAACTTGGAAAGGGACTTGAGAAGGGACTTGAAAAGGGACTCGAGAGGGGACTCGATAGGGGACTCGAGAGGGGACTCGAGAGGAGAGTTGAAAAGGGACTCGAGAGGGGACTCGAGAGGGTACTCGAGAGGGGACTTGAAAAGAGACTTGAAAAGGGACTTGAGAGGGGACTTGAGAAGGGACTTGAAAAGGGACTCGAGAGGGGTCTCGAAAAGGGACTTGAGACGGCCGGACCGCCAACAGGAGACGAGGACCTGGAGCCGGCCGGCACACCGACAGGACACGGGGGGCCGGCGTCGGCCGGAGAGCCAACAGGAGACGGGGAGCTGGAGTCGGCCGGTACACGGACAAACAACAAAAATCTAAAATCATGACAATAGTCTAAGTGTTCCCAAAAAAAACGTTTTCTGTTGTACCCCAGAACAAAGGTTTTAAGTATGTAGCTAACATGTAAGCGAGCTGTAAATGAGGACTTCCACATTTAAGGTCTGACCATTTAAAGCGGTCTGACCCCGAAAAAAATAAAGTATATATAAAGGTTGGAGCTATTGCTACCAGAAAACTGTCAATAATGTTATATAATTCAAACTGATTTCTGCGAAAAAAGGTCACACTTTTACTTTTAACATTTTGCTGGTAATTCTGAACTTTTTGTAGTTTGTAATGGAGTATTTTTGCATTGTTACTATGTACTTTGGTCTTTCCCAATCTACTGTATCTTCCAATCCTCGAGAATACCTGTGTAGGTGTTTTCTCAGGTTTGATCCCACGCTTTGATCCGTTCACGTTTTCCTTTATCTGTTTTCCCCCCACAGCTTAGCCTCTCTGCTCTTTGTCAAGTCAGCATCGAGTCAGACCCACCATCAGCGTCACATATTCCCAGCATCACACACATAAACAAAACCCCACACACACACATATCCCTTTCTCACTCTATTATCCCATGTCCTCAGTGCAAACACAAACAAGCTAATGGAGAAGCAGGTGTCCTTCTACTGGGATAAATAAACAGTAAACCAGGATCCAGGAGCAGAAGGTTGAGAGAGAGAGAGAGAGAGAGAGAGAGAGAGAGAGAGAGAGAGAGAGAGTGAGAGGGGGGGGAACGGGGGATTGCTGTTAGTTTCTCTCTCAATGAGTGTTTGTAGGGAGAAACTTTGAATATCGCTGATAGCATCTTTAAAGCTCCCACTGTCTCTTACAAAGCTGTTTGTTTTCAGTCATTGTGTTTCTTTGATCTCTTGTTTTTTTATTTAAGGTTTTATTGTACATTCATGTTTATGTTTGACCTTTTTTATCACAATCATCCCAGCTAGCAGAGGATTAGGAAAGTTACAGTCAGATAAAAAAATATGTATGTCACAACAGCTCAAAATGTATGGAACGATAAACTTGTTTTACTTTTGCAACAATTTAAGAGTATCTGTTTTATGAACCCCTATTGACAGTAAATTGTTAACCGTTAAGAGTGGCCCTCTTGATTTGTTTACATGCTAATTTCAACTTTTTGTTGGCACTCTTTCGATGATTCTGGAGGTTTCGGGGCTAATTTGCCTGTTGTTCGCAGCTGTGCAGGCTGATGGTAATCCTCCAGGACGATATAAACAGTGTTCTTGTCATCATCCTGTAACTATGATACAGGTGGCAGTTTTACTCTTTAAAAGGAAGATAAAGGTTGACCCAGCTGTATTAAATCAACTCACAGCCATATGGAGGAAAATGTAATATTGCATTTTGCATATATTGTATTTTGTCATAGATTTATGATTAAGTCTCTTGGTGCCCTTAACAGATGTCGTGGATAAATAATAGATAAATACACTTCACCCAAACTCACTTACCTGCTTTTACTTCATATTTACTTGTAATGTATGTTATTTATTAAATCAAAAGAGGCTCTACAGTACGATATAAATGGACAGCTAGAGCTTTTTAGGATTTATAGACTTTTTTTTCAACCTAAGCACAGGATCTGTGTCAGAAAAGCTGTAATAAGATCACCATGAAATCACATTACAACCAGAAGTCTCTTTAACAGTATGAAACATAATTATGGTCTTGGGTTATATCTAAAACACCAAACCGATGTATGTGCCAATACTGTCATTTTTAAAGAGAGAATATAAAAATGAAGGTAAAATAGGTAAGCATACACAATTTTCCAAGTCTGAATGTTCTTCTAAAAAGGCTGTAAATATGCTCACTTTTTCTGAAGTCTAATTTTCTCTTTAGATACACCTTACATTTCTAAAATTATAAAAGAGTGCAGCCTTTTGGATTTTGTCCCCTTTCTTTTACATTGGAAACCTGTTACAGATTGATTTCTTAATGGCTACAGCAAGTACAACTGTTTCAATGTTCAACACATTTTGAACCAATCCTTTAATTCAGATTCTTTGTACAAAAAAGCATTTTATGTAGTTCCACCCTTCTCTTGAGCTCCTTTCCCATTTAATGTTTCTGCTAATTTGCAAGTGTTGTTGTTGTTGTTTTTCTGATTGAAAATAGTGTTATGTTGAATTTGTATTTAGTTGCCATTTAGGGTCATTTTAGTTTTTATCCTTCAGTATTTTAATCACCTTCTTAAATACCTTTAATCATCTCTATGCTTTTCATGAATTAGGCAGGCTTTTATGAGATATATCATACTTTCCATGTCCACTTCATTAGGTACACAATCGCATGCAAACCAGTATCTACAACAACTCTGACACTTTTTTATTGCTGAAGTCGTAGTTAATGGTGATTAATAAATACATGTGTTTTCAATAGTCCTGTGAATCAACTGTGCACAACATTTGAAACACATTTATATTGCAGTCAATTTCAACACTAATACAAACTACGCCCTCAAAAATCAACTGCAGTTAAATCCATGCTTCTCTGGTAGTGTCAATCAAAACATGGAGTTTCTATCTATCTTTTTTTAAGCTATTGCATTGGATTGCATTAACTGTTACAGGTGCACCTTAACACCAACGTCTGTTTGTCTCCCAATAAATGACCCAACTTAAAAATCAGAGCGGTTGCACCCTGCTCCTCCTCTGGCTCACCCCGAGTCTCTCTCCAGCTCTCAGGTATAGGCCACCAGCTGAGCCAATCACAGCCTATAGGAGCCTCAATTGACAGTTTGGACACGCCCTCCCTCCACCTGTAATCCAATCCGGTGGCCTGTCACAGGTAAAACCGGCCTTAATTTCTCAGCATTGCCCAAAAAAGCGAGAAAAGCCGACAAAACCCGTTCTCTCACTAGGGAAACCTTGTTTATTGCCGCGGCCCTCATACAGTGTTAGCGGCGCAGTTTTCCACCCAAAGAAGACGGATCGGATTTTCAGTACCAACTAGAAAGTCCAGTTCGACCGACCGAGATGTCACAGGAGCATGACAAGTAAGTTGCCCTGACTTTCCACTTTAGCCTGTACAACGAGCACGAGTCACTATAAGCTGTTATTATTGACACTAACTATATTTAGTGTTTTTATTTTGTGAGTTCATGGCACAGGGGGATTTTAAATCAGTCATACTGTGGTTCACATCCGACCCGCAGCTGCTGTCTACTTTTATAAAATCTGATATTTAAGGATTATTTTGTAGGATTTCTTATTAGGTTTATTTTTTAAGTTGACTTTAAGACTTGGCTTCCAAGCTGGGAAGCGATGATATCTCATAGTTTCCCATGGTGTAACTGCGCTCGTTTCACCTGTCATGTTCAAGCCTGCACAGGTGTATCTTCACCTGTCGTGCGAGCAGAGTCTGGCTGTGGGAATAAAAACGGTCCCGTGATAGCGATGCCTGGGCGGTTTAGTGTTTGATTTCGCTTGAAGCCCTAACAGTTATGTGGATAGTCTTAATGATGTTTGTTCAGGAATAAATATGGACCTCAGCAAGGAGCTGTCAGCTAAAGAAAACTGAAGAAAGTGTCATATTCATGTAAGATTTTGGAATCAACAGTTTCACTGACATGTATTTAAACAGAGGTATATGTTTTATGTTAAATGCTTAGCTCATATTCTGTATGTTTTTGAGGGCAATGACAAGGAGACTTTGGAGGGGAGTGAAATCATACACCTGCTAGGCGTTGGCTCAACTTTACTAACAGAGACAATGTAAGCAAGCACAGGGCCATATGAGGTTTTTGAGGATTTTACTTTACAGGACCAAAATGTTTTGGGTGTCAAACATGTAAGATTACATGCACATTTCTCTAAATGTTAAATAATATGGGTTTTTTTCATACTAGGGTATATAAAAAAAGTGAAAGTCTATGAATTCATGATGCATTACTGACTTGGATATGGAATCTAATTTTAATATCTGTCTGAAAAGCAATCAAACTCTTAATTTGTTGTATTAGTAATGGAATACTTGAGTTTTATTGCCAGTAAATAAAGGGTCTTATCAGGTTGCCTTTTATGAATAGCACAATTACATATAGGATTACTAATTATCACTTTGCCTTGACCATTGAGAAGAAAAAAGCTGTTTGTTGTAGATACTCAACATGGAAACTGAGCCAGTCCGTTTACACTAAATCATTATTACTTTGTTGTGGTAGAAAACCAAGCAGATGGATTTGGTAGAAAGGTGATTCAAGGAATGTAATTTCGAAAGTTTGACAAGGAAATCTAATGAAACTTATGAGCTTGAGTAATGACTAAACTTTACTACTAAAGTAAATAGAAGACGAGCAAACATTACTGTAAATAGGTAAGTTCAGTGGTAACTCTTCAATAATTCTCACTTATTTGAAATTGATCCTATAGTCCTTTCAAATTAAAGGTGTTTACCTGAGTGAAATGAGCTCGTTATAACACATTAAGACAATTAGTAGCAGATGAGACACAGAAACTGGAGCTGTTGTGTCCTGTTTGCAAAGCAATTACTCAAAAGGCCTCCCGAGAACGAAAAGGAAGATACATTCTTTGACTTTGAATAAAAACTCATGATTCTCTACAAAAACAGAAGCATGGCGCAGGAATGTGGCAGAGTCAGTTGCGTCACTTGCGGTCAGCTTCTCAGCCAATGAGCAGTCCCAGAGGAGAAGCGTAAAGTCGTCACACTAGACGAGCCTGTAGAGCATCTTTCGCTCAAGACAGCGCAGTGGTTCGATTGGCTGAGATTTGTTGCACAATCGTTGAAAAGCTTGAACAACAAGTCTAACAGATAAAGAACATACAGGGTTGATCTCTTGCTCTTATAACCTGTTTTTCTGTTCTGAACAAGGTTGTGATTGTAGGTCTTGGCTTTGTGAACTTATATGAAGTCAGAGAGGAGAATCAATCTGTTCAATGCTTGAGGAGAGGCTCATAAAGGGCGGCACAAAATATCTTTTTTTCCTCCTCTCCAAATCAAGTTGCACAATGAAATACATTGCGAACGATTGCAATATATTGCACTTAGGGCTTTTTTGTCTTTGTTGAAAAGAAATCAGTAGAAAAGAGCACTTTTAAATGATCTAACTGAGGCATAACTGACTACGACTGCTTTGTCTTAATCGTAAATAATATCATTTTCACAATATTCAACGTTATCACATATATTTACCTCAAATGGTGAAGCCCTAAAAAAAGCATGTGACAAAGTGTTTGCGATGGAAATAAGCATTTACATCTTAATAATTGGTTTGTATATAACCTATGACACTTTCTCTCTTGCAGTAAGCGTGCGGTCCTGGTTCTCCAGAACGAGCCGGGTTATGGCGGGCAGCGTCGCTCCTTCACCACAGAAGATGAAGCCTGGAAATCCTTTCTGGAGAACCCGCTGACGGCCGCCACCAAGGCCATGATGAGCATCAACGGAGACGAGGACAGCGCCGCAGCTCTGGGCCTGCTCTACGACTACTACAAGGTAGAAAACTAATGAATCTAACAACCACACCATGCAGGAATTCAACTTTCTGAGCTATTTCCTTTTGAATTCTCAGTGGATCTGGAAGCAATCGAAAGTGCAAATCTTAGGTCTGGGGACTAGTTACCAAATCCTTACATGCCTTACCTATAATGGTCTCACTCTATACTGACATAGGACCCTGAAGCAAACATCTGTGAGGCAGAGCATGTCATGTAACTGATCTATAGACAGCAGGATGATTTGGCTTGTTGGAAGTGATGTGGTCAGACGCTGAGCGGCTGTGTTTACCCTCCCATACAGGTGCCCAGGGAGAAGAGAACAATAACCCAGAACAAGCCAGAAGCACTGGTCTGTGATGTGGATCCTAACAAAAGGTAAGCAACAGCCCTCGTCTAGTACCACCCCCCTTTTAAAAATTAAAACCGTGAAAAAGCAGAGAAGCTCTTTCCTGGTTTTTGAGTTTTGTGTGTACTTCTGCATATATGAGTGAGCAGGACGAAGCAATCTTAATCTTTTTCTGAATCTGCACACATATTCATTTTTGGAGTAGCATAACAAGTATTTACAGAAGGAAAACAGCCTTGTTTTCAGCTGTTTAAGAGTCCAGGCCTGAGATTAAAACATATTCACATTCAGACAGTCACACAACCAAGTGGCACCAAAATAACTAATAATAACAGTGTCATAAAAGTGAAACATAAAGCTTTAAAGTCTCAAAAGAGAATACAATCATTTTCCTTGAGAGTTGTTCAATTCATTTTAAGCACCTGAATCCAAGATGATCACTTACTTATCCCCAAAAGGCAATTGGTTGTTCAGCAGTGAAACCCAAAATTATAAAGACAGAGAGCACATGAACACATATGCATATACAACAGCAACAAATGTAAGGGTTAAAAGTAAGCAAATATAACTTAAACATAAAAATTGTTATATTTAATGTAATTAAATTTTATTTGCTGCAGACACCAGATCCAGGCCGGACACTCCATTGCGCCACATCACGAAGGGGGGATGGAGAACAGGATCCAGGTCCTCAAGGGCCCCTTTAATATTCTCCAGCTGGCCCCGGACAAGAGATCCCAGTTCCCCTCCCCAGGTCTGTTCACATTCAATAACACAAAGAGCCACAAGGAGCTTTTAAAAAACAGAAAACCTGATTGTAAATGTTCTGATATTTCCCTTCCCAGACACAACCGTCACGGTTTCTGTCGCTGTGCCGAACTACCCGTCCGTCAAGACAGAGGTGCCCTCCCACGGCTTCTCAGTGACCGTGCCAAACAACTGTCCCGAAACCGACGTCTTTGACCGCCAGCTCAACCACAACACGGTACAGTTCAGCCCCAGCACCCAGTCCCGCACGCCCCCCGACTCCACCTACTCCGAGAGTTACAAGGATGGTTCCCAGGAGGTGTGTGTTTCGATCCCCCTCTTTCTAAACCTCCCTAATGCTCTCCCTCGCTTTCCTCTCCTCTTCGCTCTCGGATCTCTCCCAACACACAATGGGATATTCACCCGATCCCATGGAGCCAGCGGTGGGCTCAGCCTTCCCTGGTTTTATTTGAACATGCCAAAATAGCGGCCAGTGTGTTATTATGCCATTGTCTCACCAACACAATAAAGTGCTGTACTTTTCTCCTACAATAGCCAAAGCCCTTTCTCTCTCTCTCCTCGTTTTCTATTTAGCTGGAGGGAAATTACCTTCGAATAGAGTAACCCGACAAAACCCCTGTACAGGAGGGGGTTGGGGGGTTTAGCAACGTGAGGGTAGAGCCATTGAAACTAAGAGAAATGGGGATGAACAGATTAATTAAATCTACAGAAACTGTTCATTCACACCAAAACCCAGACTGGGAAATAGTGTCTGTGACCTGATTCAAATGTTATACCATGCTTCCCTGTGGCAACTTTAGATATTTATAACTAATAATTATGTTTAGTTCATTAATACATTTGTATTTACTTGTATTCAAATCTTTATTTATCTATATAGGTGAGGGGGATATTCAAACGACAGTTAATGAATGTCATGCTGCATGTGAATAAACAAGAATGACATGGTTGTATACTAATGTTAAAAAGATCCCAGTTCCGTATAAAATACGTGTGCAGAGGCTTATAAGTTGCTGTTATATGCTTATCTCTGGTACTGAAACTCAAATACTGTTTTAAGTTGTGGAAGAAATAGATGTATATCCCTATGGAGTGCTAAATTATAATAGTCCCCTGGTGAATTATAGAAATAAATAAATCATGTTTAGTATCCTCTTTTTGCTGAGCCTCACTTCACACTGTCGATCTGTTTATCTTTGTGTGCTGCAGGTGTTTTCTTTCCCAGGGGATCTCCAGTTACGCATGTCCTCCATGGCGCCTGAGGACTACACTCAGTTTAACACTGTGCCGGGGTAAGTTGCGCTGCCGCCAGCCCACCGCCCGACTTCCACCGCCATTCAGCTTTTTAACACAACACCGCAGAATGGCCTCATTCATGGCAGTCACAGGGGAGACACCAGACTCCCCACCGCGTGAAAGACAAGAGTCGGCACACACAGGCGTTATCTGGCCCTACACACTGATTTCAAGATCGCAGTTTACCTGCAGCGGCTGAATGAAGCGTGCACCATTATGTCTAACATGTATCCGAATGCCATTGTTGCATTGTCATCCAGTTTTACAGACAAGAAATGCCTTTGATTCATGTTTTATTGTTGTGTTATTTTAGGAACAACTTCGAATACACCCTTGAGGCGTCCAAGTCTCTGCGTCAGAAGACAGGAGACGGGACGATGACGTACCTCAACAAGGGCCAGTTTTACCCCATCACCCTCAGGGAGGTTAACAACAAAGGAATGCGGCAACCCATCACCAAAGTCAGGGTAAGGAAAGGAACATCACAAATAAACCTGGCACAACATACGATTTACATATGATCATTATTGTAACCTAATTTATGTTTCATTGTGTGTGTTTATGCATTTTCAGAGTGTAGTGATGGTGGTGTTTGGAGAGGAGAAGTGCAGAGATGATCAGCTTAAGCACTGGAAGTACTGGCACTCCAGACAGCACACTGCCAAACAGAGGTGTCTAGACATTGGTAAGAACCTAATTTAAAAAATGAACTCTATATTCCATAAAAAGTGTGTATTGATAGGCAAAAGAAGAGTCCAATAAACTAAAGAGTAACACCTGAGACACTGCTGGTGGACAGACGTTGGTAATTTTAATGATTCATTCCTGGTTTCACCGCCGACTGCCCTGATTAATCCTCCTGTGTCTGCACAGTTAAGTGGCTGGATGAAAGGGCAGTTTAGCAGGAGCTGACAGGAAAAGGTGTGTTGCTAAGGATTAATTCTGCAGCCTTTAAAACCTCAACGTTTCTTACAGTAACTTGGTGAATAAACATAACGTTGTATACTGTATAAACTGGTTTAGCTGTACATCTTTACCTGCTTTGGTGGAAAGCCACTACAGGAAAGAAACATCATTTAATTGTATGCAGAGGCCAAGGCTGAGAGACTGGGCTAATTGACTAGCAAAACAAATGGATTATGCCTAATTTGCATATTTAACCATAGTAGTGCAGAAAGCTTGTTACACAAAAGTATTGTCTTCGTTTAAATAATCAGAAGGAAAGGTTTCATGCTGATTTGTATTAGTTAAATTACCTACATTTTTATCCTAATCCCTGCAGTGTATTTTCTTAAATTAGTCACTAAACTCTCATTTTGTCACAGCTGACTACAAGGAGAGCTTCAACACCATTGGCAACATCGAGGAGATTTCCTTCAATGCCATTTCCTTCACCTGGGACACCAACGAGGAGGCCAAAGTAAGAGAATAAAATAGCCACATACTAACACACACAAACACACACAGCTTTATAGATACACAACTGATGGATAGAGCTGCTTCTACATCACTCATGTAAGAACAAGCACAGTTTCCATTTCTTGAACTCTTAATATGAGCCTTGACCTTTACATATACACACACAAATCCTTAAGACAGAAATAGACTCCTCCTCTATTTAAAGGTCTTGTGTGGTTTTTGCCACAGACCAGAATTAGGGTTTCAGGTGTTAACTTCCCTTTGTTAGTTATTATAAGCTTCTCTGTTCATTGTAATCGTACAAAACAATCGTTAAAGAACTTAAAGGAAATAGGGGCTTTAATAGAAGACTGAAGACGCTGTTACAAGGTTCCTCCCCTCCTCTGTGTGTTTAGCCTTGTTGCGTAGAGACATTGATCTATTGTGATGCTGCCTGTTAAGGTATTTCAGACGGGCGCAACAAAAGAGTGCAGGAATGAGGAAACTCAGCGGGGGGACAAGGATTGAGTTAGACAGACGGATAACAAATTAAACGGGTAGGAGAGGAGGACCTCCTGTCCTCTCTCCCTCTCTTCATTTTCCATTTTTTGTTGACCCTCGTGTCACTGATCCACTGTCAGCCTGAGATGGAGAACAAGCTAACAGACCAGAGACAACATGGCGCCACACACACACACACACACACACACACACACACACACACACACACACACACACACACACACACACACACACCAGGATGTGGGTCTAACTGTCTCATGACTTGAGGCCTTTGTCCATAGGATGTTCATCCTTGTGTGTGTTCAATTCTCCTCCGTGTGTATTTTCAGAAGCACCGCCCTTCCATGTTAGCTGTGTGTGTGTGTGTGTGTGTGTGTGTGTGTGTGTGTGTGTGTGTGTGTGTGTGTGTGTGTGTGTGTGTGTGTGTGTGTGTGTGTGTGTGTGTGTGTGTGTGTGTGTGTGTGTGTGTGTGTGTGTGTGTGTGTGTGTGTGTGTGTGTGTGTGTGTGTGTGTGTGTGTGTATGTGTGTGTGCAGGTGTGCACATGTGCGAGCAGGTGTATGCATATGCCCCCAGGCAACATACAGTATACGTATTTGCACATTGCAGCCCCTCCCTGATGTTTACCTGCTCTGGGGCAGTTTAATGATCTTATCACAAAAACACAACTGAAAGAAACCCAAAATACAAGAAAATGTTCATCTTTATAGCAATAATCGTTCATTCTAATGACTCCAATATTATTATAGCACACTTCAAGGTTGTAGAAAAATAAAGTTGTACTGTTTCTACACACAAATACAGCAAAACATTTAAAAGGAATACAACTATAAACAGTCTACATTCATGCTTATTTGTATAGAGTGTAATGTTTACGCTTCGAAATGTAACCAATCAACCAAATAAAAGTGCAAAGAATCAGGCATAACAAATTCATTTTTATTAAAAGAAGAATAAATGTAGCATTATTTTGGTGACAGACTTACTGTATATGAGTTCCTGACATTGAGAGACTCAAAATAACATACAATTTCAAATAAAAACAACCTTAAAGATGGAGTTGAGTTAACGGATGTAGTTTTATGTGAATTTTATTCCAACTTGACAGACTTTAATCTTAATAGTTTCACTATAAATAAAACCTGCTTTGTGTTTTTTACTGATAAATTGACTGTCTTTTTAATAATATTTATAAGACGAGGGATAGCCTACCACTTGCTTACCGATTTGGTTCCTCTCTGTTTGGTGCTTCCAAATGGTCTGTTATTAGAGTGTTTTGTTGACACAATGATAACCTGTTTTTAATACAAGCACCACGAGGACAAAGGAGCATCTCTTACGTTAGGACAAAATGAGCCTGTGATACTAAAGCTGACCAGTGGAGGGCAACACAGGACACTGGATGAGGGGGCTAAACTGCAGAAAAGGCCTTCAGTGATGCACAATGATGATGATAAAATAAAATCACACTGAACACCTTCTCTCACTTTCAGAAGTAGAGTTGACTTCAATTGACAAAGCTTCTAGATGTTTTCATTGGACGATGAAGTACTCAGTAATGACCATTATGCAGAAAGGTTATGTAATCAATGTAGTCGGGTAAAAAGTAGTTGCTGGAATAAGAGAAAAACTTAAGTACCTTAAATGTGTACTCGGGGACAGTGCAACTATGTACAGTCAAAGCAGTTTTTCTGTGTGTCTTAACCACAACATTCCTGCCTCCTTCCTCTTCAGATCTTCATCTCCGTCAACTGTCTGAGCACCGACTTCTCCTCCCAGAAGGGCGTGAAGGGTCTTCCTCTGAACATCCAGATTGACACCTACAGCTACAACAACCGCAGCAACAAGCCCATCCACCGCGCCTTCTGCCAGATCAAAGTCTTCTGTGACAAGGGGGCCGAGAGGAAGATCCGAGACGAGGAGAGGAAGCAGTCCCGCCGGAAAGGGAAGGTCCCAGATCTCAACCCCAGCCTGGCCTGTGAGTCCCTCAGGAGAACCTAACATGTGTATAACAACAAATATGATCTGTAATTTCGTACTAATTCTCACCGTAAATGACCTTTATCAGTTCAAGAGTTCTATTTTTTTCTCTCAAAGATACACTAATATATACTTTTATGCAAACAATGCGTCCACTTAAATGTCTAATTAGAGATTGAAGTGATGATTTCACTGAGAAATATCACATGACTCAGCACTTCCTTTCAACCGTGGAGCATTTATTATCTTAAGACTTAGATATTTCCTTCAGGAGTTACTGGAAACAACACACAAAGAGAGAGCAAACATTTGACTAATTTGTGTATATAGACACACAACTTCATAATAACTGATGGTCCTCAGAGTTTGTTCGATGTGTAATGGAGCTGCAACAATTAGCCGATCCACGGAGAAATAATCCCCCACTATTAATTTTTAAACTAAGTAATTTTTTATGAAAAAGTGATTGAAAATGTTGCTTCAGGCATCTCAAATATGGACATTTAGAGATAAGAAGATACATCGAAATATAGAAATAGTAAACAGTTTAATTGATAATGAAAATAATTATATTTTAAGACCTCAATGTGTGAATAACCAACTTTTAGGTATAACACATTTGCTGTAACAACCATATCATGAAACTGTCCATGTTTTACGGTGTGCTGCCCCCAAGTGGACATAATAATATATTAATAGAGGTTGTTTTTGAAGATTTCCCTGTGCTTAAATAGAGGCTTTATAAATGACTTGACTATTTTTGTTTTGTATTTTCCTCCCAGTTGTGGATGTTAAAGGTCCCATCCTCCAGAAACGCAACGATATGACCATCTTCAAGATGCTGAACGACCACGAGACGCAGCCTGTCCTCTTCATCCCTGACGTTCATTTCTCCACCTTCCAGCGCCATGTGAGTGCCAGTCACATTACACATTACTAACTCTAGCACATCTCACCAGTCATTTTTTACCATCAACATTTTGTTTTGCTACATTTACATAACATCCGTAGCATCTTAGATGGTCCATAAACATGTTCTGCCTCCACCCACTCAGCCATCTGGGTCGAGGTGACCTGGCTGCCTGCTAGTTGTCAGGAACAGGGAGTCCTTGTTTCAGCACTGATGGATGGATTTCAAACTGCTTACTCAAATAATGAATCATTAACCAGTGATTGAAAACCAACCCAGGATATGCTTCCCTGTAATGCCGACTCAATGTGAAGATGCTTAATGGGACAGAGTTTCCCCCCAGTCACGCTTCAAGCATGCAAGCAGTCTGTCAGGTTTTATCTTCTCTGTGACTACTGAACTTTGGTTCTTCCAATCAGGATGAACACATCACATGACACAGCAGTGTGTGTGTGTACGGGCCTGCCCTCTGTGTTTTAGAATCTTAATTTATAATGAAAACATAAAAAAAGTTTCTCCCTTTCGTTCCCTCTCAGTTAATAATGCTACCGGTGAGGGAGGGACAGGTTATTTTGGGTCCTTTCGAAGACATTGAACCTGGCTCGAGTGCTATCAGTTTCGGAAAAACTCTGAGTTTACTGGGTTCCCTCTTAGAATAGAAATCTATTAACAGCATTGCAAGCACTCAATACAGTGGGAGAGCCGAATGGCTCCAAAAAACAACTGCTTTCCAAGAATTACATCAAGAAAACAAGTGGTTGAAGTGATTTGATGCACTCTGTGGATTACTTTGTAACATTATACTTTTATATAACATTGGACTATACATATACGAAAGGAGCCAGTTGAGGTGGTTCGGGCACCTAGTTAGGATGCCACCTGGGCGCCTCCCTAGGGAGGTGTTCCAGGCACGTCCAGCCGTTGAACAGTTTATGTCTTTATAAGTTTCACGAGATGTAATTCTTACTTCTTATGGTAAATTAATTGAAATATTCTTTCGATTTAAGACCTTTTGACACATTTTATCGGCTATGTTACAGTATGTTTATGTCTTTTGCTATATATAACTACACATTAAACATATCAGGTAGGTAGGGAGGTAGGTAGGTAGAAGAGGGCGCAATAGGCCACAAGCCCAGCGCCGTCCATCGTCCAAAGGTCGTCTCTCGTGGGTTTGAAAGAAAGGGACCGGTGTAGTTGGTCGAGACTGACCGCCCCTAGGGTTCCGTGCAGGGTTCCGGTGCTTCTCTAATATTAGGGAGGTGGACCAAGATCCTAGATGGGGAACCNTTACCCAAGAACAAATCCCAAAGGAGAAAAAACAATGATTATTTCAGAATCTGTTTCAAAACTTTGTGAGTGGTTTTTACTTTTTATATAGCCAGTTGAGTAGCACTTGAAATGTTTGGCTCTATGAAATCTGATGTACTTATATGATTCTGTTTTCTTCAAGGTTGTATCTTCCTGGTCGAATGTACTTATTGTAAGTCGCTTTGAATAAAAGCGTCAGCTAAATGCGATGTAATAAATATATGAATGTATTCTAAAAACAGGGATTAAGGCCCAGTGTAGCAGGACAGTTTAAAGGTGGTGTATGTTGGTTGTATTATGTCACGGAGGGAACCTGAGACAGCGCAAATCACTTAAAGATGTTTTTCTACCGATGCAACACAAAGACCTCCACACAGCCTCCCTCATGTTTGGCCATCTTGACCACATTTAGGTCTGCCCACCCAAAACAACAACCTCTTAAATTCCTCAGCCTTTGCTTCACTGCCACTGTGGAAGCTCCACACAAGAAACAAGGCAGAGTCCACAACATGAATACAATTATAGTGCACAAAGGACTTTTTTCTAGTGATTGATGAAGCCACCTCCCTAAACACTATGCCTCACACATTTTTGGATGAAAGATCAACAGTATTACAACAGAGGCACTTTAGAATACAGCACTATGGAGCAATGTGGTGGTGGCCTGCAGCCTTCTCAGCCATACATTCTACTCAATTGCACCTTTGATAGTTCAGTTTCTTCTTAAGGTAAAGAAGTAAACTGTACATGTATGTTTAGCACTTAGCTTTACACAAGGTTAGTGATTTGTATGTACTGTCGTTGTGTTAAGAATTGGTTCCCTAGAAAATGTATTTATTTTATACTCATTTGCAAAGGTGGCACTTTCAAGAGTCAATTTTAGTTTAATGGTTTGGTATGAATGGTAACAAATTCATTACCCTTGGTCATACATGTTTGTAATGTAGAAGTGTTAGAAGTCCAAAATCAAAAAGCGAAGCAATCTGAATAACCAGACCCTCTGCAACTTAAATGTAAGTGCATGTCTCCAGTACAAGATAAAAGAAAGTGCTGCATTATCTGTGTGTGAAAAAAGGGACGGCCCAGTGACTCCAGTGGCACCAACCTCTCCTGACAGGCCAGTCCACCAGCACTTTACACTCCAGATGAGGGCATTCAAGGACTCGTTAATTTGCATATCAAGCCCATATAGGCGTGGACGCAGCCCCTATATTGCTCCTTGGGGCTCTGTCTCATGGAGATTAGTCTGGACACACAGTGAAAGCCATGTTCATTCTATATCTACTGCACACAGCCCCTAACAGCACAGTATACACTCCTTTTTTGCAGCATGCTATAGTAGCACCATGTAAAATCAGGTCATAGAAAAGCAATGTTGTAAGTAAGTAAAGTTTATTTATAAAGCGCTTTTCACAGACAAAGTCACAAAGTGCTTGACAAAACAATAAAACATCATCATAGGAATCGTACAATGATAAATGGACACCGGTGTTAAGAAGTCATAAAAGCACCAAAACATAATAAAAACACAATGAAAACAGACTGAAAACGTAGTATAAAATAGAATAAAATCAAGCACACCGGTTACCCAAACAGGAATGTCTTTAAATTAGCTTTAAAGGAGTCAGCAGACCATAGATGGGCGGGCAGAGCGTTCCATAGCTTAGGAGCCACGGCTTCGAACGCTCAATCACCGCGGGTCTTAAGGTGGGTACGTGGGACAGACAGTAAATCGTGCACGTGGGACCTGAGTGGGCAGTCTGATGTATATGGATGTAAGGATTGTTATAAGATGTTTTATCAAGGTTGCTCATTGAAAAGCATCAGAAAATCAGCTACTTTGATGTGAATACTTCCTCAACTACTCATCAAATAAAACTGAAGTTTCCCACAAAAGGAAAGGTTGGAGAATGTTTTGGTAGTGGATATAAAATAACACACATAAATAAATGAATTTGATGCATATAACTCATACTAAGTTGACAAATAAAAAAAGCTGCAATATATAAATGACATGTCATATAATACATGTTTATTAATAAAAGGGATGAACCAATTACAAAATATGGAACCAATATTATATATGAGCTAGAATGGCCACACTTCTTGATGGAATAAAGCTGTAATAATGGACATTTTGTGGAAGATGAAACCTTCCACCACACCTGCATGAGAGGTGACGCAATACAGCATCTTATTGTCCTCTGCCTTCTATATAAATAATTTCTTAGTATTGTTGCAGAATGTATTTCGGAGAGGGACCACTAACCCTCTAGGCACAATAATTCCTCATTTTTATATCTAATTTGCTGGACGAATGAGATGTCGGACTAGCCAACGGAGCAGAGCAGCAGCATTGATAAGAAAGCAGTGTGTGAGGGATCATGCTGCGTACATATCTGTGTGACCTTTGATGTTCTGTTACAGACAGAGCAGAATTCCACCGAACACACACTCTATTGTGCCTTGTACCTTAGGTTAGGATATTTATGTTTGATACAGTACTGCCAAAAAGCAGCCATCCCCATTATTTACCAAACCAGAGGAAGGCTCAAGTGTCTTGGTGTGAAATCTCATAATCTCCTCTCCAGATATTCAAAAGTAATCTGTAAGCACAGTATCTGCAGTGAGAAATGCAAAATGAAGCCTTTGGTTTGTATGTTATATGATATAATCTGTATTGTTATTTTAGCCTGCAAGGACAAAAGTTGTTTAAATTGCTTTTTTTATTTTAGTATACCTGACTTCCTATATTGTAAGACCAGTTCAACATTAGAAAATAAAACAAAATCATATAAGAACAGTCCAATAAAGGAAAATAAAGTTAGATTATCATTGCAGACTGAAAGTGGGGGAACAGCTAGCCTGGGTTGGTGCTGAATTTTGTAAACAGGTGCTGCTATACATCCCTGCTATACACTTAAAGGGGCCCTTTTATGCACATTTTCAGGTTTATATTTTGACTTTGTGATATTTTTACTTTGACTACTGTGACAACATGCTTTAATCTTCCAACAGGAAACCAATGGAGGCCTTTCAGGCAACTTTGGGATTTGAGCCTTTGCAGAGCATTTGCATAAACCTATATAAAACACACTACAGGGAAGGGAGAACCACAACAAGCACAAAGGGGCCCCTTTAAAAATCCTTTTGGCTGGCTTCTAGACATTTGTTTTAGTTCTAAATTCTAAAAAACTGCAACGCATGTCATCATGACATTTTGGCAGCCTATTTTCTACCTACCTGCTGTCTGTAAATTGGACTACAGTATATTTCACAAAATGTTGTTTTTCTGCAGAGGCGTTTGCGGTTCAGCGGTAGATCATGTTTTTTGTTTTGTAAATTGCAAGATAGAATATGTTCTCACAAATCAAACTAAAGGAAAAATACAAGAGGAGATTAAACTCGACTTCATTTTTTATTATAGATCCATCTCATTTCACAGTGGGAGTACTACCAGGAGGCTCAGATGATAATGATCTGCAGTATTATGAGTGTACTGTTGATATTCCAAGTCATTATCACAGTCTCCAAGCTACGACTGCAGCCTTCAACCTTAAATCAGTGGCAAAAAGAAGGATTTAAAGTGTCTTCTTACTGGAACCGCCTCGGGCTAAGCCGATGACAGCATCAAACAAACAACGGAAATCATGACGACCCGCAGCAGCCTGCTCGGGCTGTAAATGATTTCAGTCTCAGAGGGGAGCATGATGGTAATGACACCCTATTTCACCCTAGATACGCACACAGAAATAGTCTTTGCATATTTCTCCACACCTAGTTTTAAGAGCACAAAGCAAACAGCGAGCATAAAAATCAGCAGTCCAATATCAAGTTGTGATGAACAACCTCGACCGATTGTGAATTACCAATGAAAAAAAATTCAGAGTTACATAAAAAGCCCCCCTCAAGCCTCCATTTACCACCTGCTACGACGATTCACACAATAACAATAGCGGAGATAGCTGTAATAATCACACAAGGTATTCACTGCTGTTAATCTTTTTGCCTTTTAAAAGAAGTCTCATGCAGTCTGCTATCTTAAAATAAAATAAGCACAATTGACATGCAGGATGTTTTGATAATGACATGAGTTTTTTTCTCTATATAAATACAGAATAAAAAAATGAAGCAACCATACTGCATTACTAGAGCAGGTTGTGTTATAGCGTGTGGGAGGACAAGACTAATTTGCCTAATTGACCAAAGCATTACACTGACACTTTCCATCAAGGGTCACAATGGGTTACTTTAATATGTTTGAATTAATGTGCTTGTCTGCTATTCCTGGCATTCTGGTTGATGTGTATTGCCGGTCACCTAACACTACATTATTTGATCTTTAGAAAATGTGATGCTTGATTCAAATGATTTGCATACTATAACCACACATTTGAGTAGTACATTGCAAAGCCTCTCAGTTAGGTGTAGTGCATGCGGTGCCAAAGAGGATTTACAGTTGAAGAGGAAAGGAAGCAAAAAGACTGCAATGCAGAAATTAGGGAATTTATTAACTGTATGCCACTTTGTGTTTATTTTGTAAAGTTCAGATTTGATCACAATTGTTTTCTAATGCTTGGATTGCACGGTTTTCTGAGCCACAAAAGGTCATGATCTTGTTATAGTTTATCCTCCCTCTGCTAAAAGATTATTAGCTAAAATGCTGCTTGAAAGAGACACTTGACATTTTGGGCAGATTTGTATGAAATTGCTATAAGCAGCGATACCGCTCACTGTAAAAAGATGAAATAATTGCACCGCACGTGTTTGGACTTACCACCACCTTTCAACATGTCTCCTTTGTGCCACAATAATTGGAGGCAATGTTGTAAAGCATTTGTCAATAGGCTGCTACCTCTATTTGCATGAGCGTGCCATATACATAACTATATCTGGTTCTGCTGTGCTTTAGCTTTTAAACTACTGCTTGATATAACACCTGCATTACAGTTATGATCATTCTAGCTGTTCTATGTACTATATTGGCATGTCAAAAAAAGATATACAGACTATATTCTCACATTTTACAAAATATGCAAATTATATTTACATAAGCTGGAAATGACAGTGCTGTTTTTTTTAGGAAGATTGTTTTGAAATACCACAGGGGATGGAATAAATAAATACAAACAGTGTCAGAAATGATCAATATTTTGCAAGGACAATTATTAAAAGAAAAACAAAAAACAAAGATCACTATTTAGCATGTAGAACTTAAAGCTCCTTCTAATCACTGAATGTCTTCTGATCTCTGATAACTGTTTAAATACCTAATGCAAGGATTGTTTTGTAAGAATAATATTTCTGCAGTGAATTCACGCACATACAGACATGTCAGAAGTTACAAGAAGAAATATGATATATTTGACAAACTGGTCGTTTGCTTGGGCCACAAACCTGAAACCCATAGAACAGGCCTATTCAACTGGCGGCCCGCGGGCCGGATGCGGCCCAGAACCAACTCCCGAGTGGCAGTGTAGGAATTTGGCTACGGGAGGCTGGGCCACTCGGGAGTTGGTTCTGGGCCGCATCCGGCCCGCGGGCCGCCAGTTGAATAGGCCTGTTCTATGGGTTTCAGGTTTGTGGCCCAAGCAAACGACCANTTTTTAATCTGTGCACTTTAAAATTAAAAACTTGTGCCAATGTCCCCTTACACATCTTCTTTTTTCCTCTTACTAAAAATTATTATTAGAAACAACAGCACCCTCTTGTGGACAATGACCATCATACAAATGGGTCAAAGGGAACACGAGAGACACTAAATACATCTGAAGCAACTAAATCCAACTGTAATTAGTTTAAATTAACCACTAAATATCTTGTCGGCCATGGGAGGAATATGGATGTATTGATATGTTTTAGGGACGAATATGATACAAATGATTGGTAGTCAAGGAAACTGATATTCAACGTTTGGAAGCAAAGTAAACATGAAGCACATAGTTGAAAAGCATATGTGTGATACATTTAGCAAAAATACAGTTTATGTGCTGATCCTGATGTCTCAAAGCATAATAAGCTTTATTTGTATAGCACTTTTCATACAAGAGTCCAGAGTGCCTTACAGTAGAGAATTGACACAGAGAATTGATCAGACTTGCTCCCACTTTGCCTGTTTTTAAATCTCGTTTAAAAACCTACTTGTTCTCCCATGCTTTTGCAGACCACGTATAAGAGGTATCAGTCTGTGTTTTCTAAATTGGGGTTTTCTATTTTGTTGTGTTTTAAATTGTTTTTACATCGTGTATGAGGGTTTTCAGTCTGTGGCTATAAGTATGGTTTTATTGTCTCGTGCTTTTATATTAGTCCTATCGGTTTTGTCTAAATGTATTTATGCTGCTTTTTTATATATGTATTGATGTACAGCACTTGGTCAACTCTTTTTTTTTTTTAAATGTGCTATATAAATAAAGTTGGATTGGAAGGATTGGATAATTGACATCACATAGAATAAAGTTACCAGTAAAGAGAAACATAAAATTAGCATAGAATAGACATTTCATATCAAATAGATTCAAATGTTAGATACTATAATGAAATTAACATTGTGATTACAACTCGAAATAATCGCAGATTTAGGATGATATTAATAATATTAAATGTTAACAGTAGTAGGAGACTGAGTGTGGCAGCAGTACCTCTCGGGCCTCCATCAGGTGGTCCGGCAGCAGAGACCTCTTGCTGGAGTACAGCGACGAGCCCTTGTTGGCCTGCCAGCTGAACAACAACGCAGGGTTTTGGCTGGGCCGCCGCACGGACATCGGTGAGCTGCCGCTGCCCTGAGACGCCATAGAGTAGCTCCGGGACTTGGGCGGGGGGTTAGTCTGTGCAAGGCAAATTGTTCATCTGATCATTTAAAACCAAATTCATTCAGCTCCTGAATATTTCTAACCACTGCTTAAAGAATTCTGTGTTTTTAGTTCTAGTGTAATTTAGCCCTACGGCTCTGATTGGTTTGCCTGTGATAGACATTCCCAAAACACCTCCTGGAATCAGGAGACCAAAGGATGAGATATTCGCTTTCAAACCAGGTTGGCAATAATGTATGCATCTTTGATTGGATTGAGCCATTTGATTGGCCCGTTGGATTTAGAAATACCGGAGAAAGTTTCACGTTTAATGGTAGATCAATATATCTCAATATGAGTTATTACTATGCTGACACACACCAATTGAATTTTAGGGTTAGTTATTTTTGTATATCTCGCTTTGCTCAATTGCTTCATTGCATTTGAGGAAGTAAAACATGAAACTGAAGAATGTCCAGCTCACATCCTGACATTTTTATGTTTATCCAAACCTTAAATTGATATTATACACTGTTGTATTGACTGACATCTATTCTAAATACAGTCCCCAGTCATTTAAATACAATCTACATGTATTTGTGTGCCTCCTCTTTTATTATTTGCACACGATCTTACCTTCCCCATGGCCTCTGTGTGGTGCTGGGTGCAGATCTGCAGACGGCTCACCCAATGCTGTCTCTCTTTGGCATCGGTGGCTGAGAGACACACAAAAAGCCAAACCACGTTAACATTACTCTGCGATGCATCTTACTCAGCATCAATTTCAGCGTGCTTCTGCATCTAGGAGCAGCTAATGGAAAACATCCAGATCAATACTGTATGATGGATGGTGATGACAGTAAGACGTAAAATAATTAGCAACGATCAGACATAAGACAGTTAAATGCGCATTAGGTACCCACCCCTGAGTTTGTACTGCTCCCCGCTGATGGCGTTGACGGTGAAGGTATGCGAGTCCTCATCGCTGGGGGAGATGACGGCCCCTGCCAGGGGGAGCATACCCCGGGGCTTCTGGGGTCTTGACTGCTCATTGACAAAGTACTCCAGCAAGCCCACCTCATTGTTTAAGACGAAGAACCTGCATTTGTGATTTTAACGCTATTTCAGTAGTGAAACAATGCAGTTGTCTCAACATCAATGATTTTTGCTTGTTTTCTCTATTAAATACTTTCAGATACACTTGTATGCATGAAAAACTGTACAACTGGTACACAAAGACAATTTCAGTCCACGTACATCCAGATTGGCAGATTGGATTACAGGAAGGAATTTGGCTGAAAGTGGTTGTGTCTTCTTATTCTTGGGACAACATACTGTTTAGTTTGGTGTCATATTAAAACACAGATATAAAACTCACCTGTATTGCCACCCTGTTACAAGGTTGGTGTATTTCATCAAGTAGCCATCGATATTCTCCATGTGGTCACTGGAGGTTATCAAGCAAAAAGGAGACAATGGACACTTCAGATACTTGGACACACCCATAGGTGCATGCACACATTAATCACACAGCGTTGACAGGTTTGCTCAGAGGGCAATCTGATTTCCCTGCTACCTGTCAGATTAGAAAGCACATTTAATTCCTAATCATTCATTTAAGAGCAAATCGGCCACACATTGCACAGTGAAAACACATGATAATTAACTGAACATTGTGTATTATTACAAACTTGCTCGATAGAAAATACGCCTTAAATCAGAAGGTATGACAGGATAAACAGACACCCACCTATACTGCCAGCTTTTGGCACTTGCTCTCCCGGAGCTTGGGGTCCTGTTCTGGGGTAATACATCCAGCTTTCCTTCATTTTCCGTAATTCGTATAGCCGTGGTTTCCCCTTGCATAATCACAAGCAACGAAGCCCCCTTCAGACGCTAACTCAGCTTGTAGCGTTAAGCTAACCTGGGAAGCTAGCTAAGCTAGCTACACTAAGTCACTACAGATTGAATTAAGTAAAACCTTATAACACAAGCAGCCAGTTCATCGCTTATTAACACCTCCACACACCCGACAGACGCTGTTAACTGGGTAAGTTGAAAAACGAAAGATAAAACATTTTCAATTGCGCTAATTCAGGGAGTAGTCAGTGAGCCTGTGTATGCTAGCTCGCCTGATATTTACTGCCTGGCAGGAAAGCAGTCATGTGACTACAGCGCGAGCTTCCGTGTATCGATTTTTTTTCTTTATTGACAAGAGTACAAAACATTCAGGTAAACAAAAACAGCGCATACAAGTGCAACAGTTATTTAAGACTCAAGAAGAGTATATCATGAGAATATTGAAGGACAATTACATCATAAATTAAATAAAAAAACGAGCAAATAAATAAAAGGATATTAACTCAGAGATTTCAGTACAAAAATATATATAATTTCCTTCAATTGTATTACTTTGGTTTTCGACCAATTAAATGAGTGATTTGAGGAGTTAACTAGTTGCAGGAGAATGGTTATAATACTATAAAATGTTCTTCCTCAGCATAACTTAGGTAGTAGTTTTACATATGTTTAATAAATCAATAAACGCCGTTTTGAAAGGTAGCTTGACCGGAAGTGTAATTGAAGATGTGATGGGCAGGTTCCCATTATGTCCAGTCATTACTAATACTTAATAATAAATGACCGGTAAAAACATCAAGATGCATTATGAATATAGGCTACGTTAGGTTGTCCTTTATACACTTACTGCATCCATATAATGCATGCTTAGGTAGGCTGAACTATAACGTGGAAAAATTAAGAATAAAGCGTTAAAATAGCTATAACTGTTAGTTTGCATTATATGGTATTATGGTTGTGAGGGGAAAAGAGGTGTAGCCGTGGTGAGGTGGGGGAGGGGTGATAGACATTTATAGCAGGGCGTATGAGGAAGTTATTATACCAGGAATAAACAAAAGCATCGCTTCAACCAGCAATAGGATTCGCATTTTCGCAATAATGCCTGCAAAGAAAGTGTGCATCGTGGGATCTGGAAACTGGTAAATTAACATCTGTATATTAAATGCCTCTTCCACAGACATACCATTCATTGAATGTACTGCTAGCAATCGCGTAACTGAACTCGGATGAATATTTAGCAGATTCAGACCAATAGCGTCAAAACGCCTAAGTCTAATGTATTACGCTTTTATACATCTCAATAAAAATGCAAAAGTTAAAATCCAGCTGTTGATGATCCAGTCTGCAGACAGCATCTTCTTGCCGACCTCCAGGATAAAGCTACAAGCTGCTCCATGTTAGCTCAGATACGATTATTCTGTCTGCTGCCTGACACATAATCACCTTTAGATACTTGATCAAAGTTTTAGCCCTAAATGCACACGTGACGCCATTTTATTTCGCCTTTTTTAAGTGCGCATGTGTTCAATAGAGAGGACTGCATGACTTAATAAAGAAATGCATTCATAAATACAGGATCTGATAAATAAATACTTTAAATAAAACTGAAATAAAGATATGTTGAAATAAAAAGGTTAACAATAGAAAAATGCACAACCTTCATTAATTTAAGTAGATGTTGTCTGCATGGTTATAAAATAGGAAGTGCTAATCTCTGTTTTAAGAAAATGTATTTTTTTTAAATTAATGCATCCTTATGTTATTGTATTTACAGTTTTATTTAAATATATATGTATTCCTATTATAAATGTATTTGTTGAAACTAACGTGTTTTTTTGTCCTCTATTCATTTATTGCAAATCACATTCCTTATATTTATGGGAAATGTTTACTTTCTGACCTGAATTTCAAAAGTGTTTGACGCAGTAAAAGTGTAGTTTGAATTGAATGAGACCTTTTTCTCCGGTTAATGCTATAGTTTTCCCCTAATTGTCTACTTTTGTCCTTAACTCTCTCCAGGGGCTCTTCCATTGCCAAAATAATCGGGCATAATGTCAAAGCCTCCAACCGGTTCGACCCAATGGTGAACATGTGGGTTTATGAAGAGATGATCGATGGGAGGAAGCTAACAGAGATCATTAATACCGATCACCAAAATGTCAAATATCTACCAGGTCACACGCTGCCCAGGAATGTGGTAAGTTCTCCAATTTAGGGAACAGCAGTATCTACGGATAATCAATTCACTGCAGTCTTGAAACATACTTGGATTGTATAAGATTACTTAAGTCCGACCCATATGCATGTTATCACGTTTATTTCTTTGTCATTGTTGCAAACTGTAAGAGTTTCCTTGAGTTTCACATAGATTTGACCTGTGAGAGAGAAGCAGGGTGAGCAAAGGCATCTTTTCAAAAGAGAATGGTTATTGATCTGTTTATTAGGCTTTCTTTATGGTGTTGTGTATCTTGCGTTTACTGTTGTGTGTGTGTGGTTTATTTGTGGCGTCATATGGATATTTTCCAAGGGGCCGATAAGAATATGTTTTTTTTGTACAAGTTCTTCACGTCGTATTTCTAAATCAGTTTTGTATTTCATTCTTATAAAGACCTATTTTATATTTTTGTTATCATTATGGATGTTTTCAACCAGTTTTCTTTTGCTGTGAAATGTATAAATAATAGTTAGTATAACGAGAAAATGATATGGGACCCAAGACGGTGCCATTCAAGGGACCAATCTGGTATAAAATACATTTATTAACGAAAAAAAAAATAGCAAAGCCAGACTTGAATAAGGTGAGTCTACGTTGTTGATACTCAATGATCTGACACTATTAAGGGATGATTTATTTCCTTGCTAGGTCGCTGTTCCAGACATCTCAGAAGCCGTCAGAGGAGCGAAGATCCTGGTCTTTGTAATCCCTCACCAGTTCATCAGCAAGCTGTGTGATCAGATCAAACCCCACATCTCGGAGGGAACCATCGGGATATCCCTCATCAAAGTAAGATCCACTTCTTCATGTCAGATTTCCTCACATCAAAAAAAATCGAAACAGGGAAATAGTGTCAGCTGACTTATTGTTTTTGTGGCCACGACATCATGGGATGTAGAAGTTGAGCAACGCACTGATTTATCGCAATCAAACCCTAAAGTATCCATAACTTAAACCCTTTCCAGGACAGAGTTTATGACACTAAGTCAAGGACAGAAGCTGTTTCTAAATAATAATAATAATAATAATACACTTTATTTGATTAACACCTTTCGTGCACAAAGCAGTGCTTTACAGAACAAGAAGAAAACATTACAACAACATACAAATAAATAGAGAACAAGATAAAACATCAGCAGTGACCCTAATGGAATTCCCTTGAAGTAAAGCTGACAAGAAATTAAAATAGGTTAAAATAAAACAATTTTAAAAATGTCAAATAAAAGCAAAACAGAAAAAATACAGTAACACATGGACAATGACACCAGTGAGAATTGAAAGTTAACCCAAAGAATTGAAAGTTAACCAAAGCGGTTTCTAATTGGTTATTGTCTCCCAGGGTATCGATGAGGGACCAGATGGACTTAAGCTCATCTCTGACATCATCCGAGAGAAACTGGAGATAGAGGTCAGCGTCCTAATGGGGGCCAACATCGCCAGCGAGGTCGCAGATGAGAAGTTCTGTGAAACCACCATCGGTACGTTTTGTCTATTCAGCTGCCAAAAAAATCTGCCTGGATGATGTGTGGTGGTCAGATAAGGAGAAAAATACAGCGTTACTTCCCTGTTTAAAGGTCCCCTATTATACTGTTTTTCTTCAATATATTATAGGTCTTAGATATATACAAACATGTCTCTGAAGTGTTTGGCTTGAAATACCAATCAGATCATTACAGCATCCCATAATCCCCTCTGTTTCAGCCCTGTTTCAAAAGTGCTGATTCTCTGTCTGTTACTTTAGATGAAAAATAAGGAGCCTCTCCCCATGCCCCTCTGAGAGATATTTGGTTAAAAATAACACAATGGTGCTCTAGGAGGAGATTCAGTTGATAAGGTGGGTGGGGGTTACCTTGGTTGGTGATTGGTTAATGGTTACACAAACCAAAAAATAGTTATGACATCACAAAGTAGCCAAAATCTGATCAGCTAATTTTCAGACAAGATTTTATATAAATGGATCAGGACAAAAAGAGAGAGAATATTTTTTCATGAAACTTTCAGAATGTCTTTACACAGAAGGGACACATATTTAGGTATAAAAGTCATGAAAAAGTGGATTTGGCTAAAATAGGTGATCTTTAAATGGTCAGAAAAATAGGCGAGCAGTGTTGGAGAAATACCTGGTTGCTGATTTATTCCTTGTTTTTAACAGTTTTAGTTAGCGTCTCTGTTTGTCTGTTGATAGAAACTGCAAATAATGATGTGAGGAGAAGCTGACTTCAACTGTTACTGCAACTCCCATGATCCCACGCTTCTTCACAACGCCATCAAACCTTTTTCTTTTATTATTATTGTCTTCATTGAGCGTCAGCACATTTCCTTTTTTGAGTCTAACCCTCAGCTTGAATGTGTGTACTCACATGTATAGTTTGCAGGCCTGACCATAGCCGGCTGCCACAGCCCACAGCCTGAGGGCCTCAGTGGTGATCCTGAGGGCCTCGGCTGGGTCCAGCAGCAGCTCACTGGGGTCCACACTCAGCAGGCAAGGCAGACGCTCCTTCACACCAAAAGAGTTGATCTGGAGGAAGAGAGAAATGTGCGCCAAGAATACTTATACATGTGGGAATAGTGGAATAATTCGAAATTGGACATTGGTACTTATCGTATGTGATCAGAGGTCACAAACATGCAAATGAAGAGCAGTATTTCATAGTATTCTTATTTTATACTCAACATTAATTGCTATTTTTGCATTTTACAGACGGTCAAGAATATAAGTGATCCCAGATGTTAGATTTCAGACCCATGCACATACAGTACTATGCAAAACAAATGACTTGAGCATGATCCAGTGGCGTAACAAGGTCTGGTTTGCTGTACATTATAAATGCAAGCTATTACATTTTTTATAATGCTGCTAAACTTGCTGCTGCTAGCTACAGTACAGGTTGATTAAACGGTTCGCTCGTCACGCAAGGTATCACATGAAATGAAAGGGAGCAAGGTCATTGGACAGACAAATTACAAATCAATTTAGGTTGCTTGGTTACTTTGAAGACTGCGTGAAGCGGTCAATGCCATTGGAGCCCCAAAAATGTTTTTGCACCGTCGATAGTTACGCCACTGGCATGATCAATAGAGAAAGGTGTCTCCATTATTCCCACATCACTTGATACTTTCATATGTGAAAGGCATTAGCATTATTGACACAGTTAATCAAGTAAGCAAAACAACTGTTAAAACAAAGTTAGTCTAATAAATAATCAGTCCATTATACTGTTCTGCCCTAATAAATTCCACAGCTGTCCTTACCAGTCTGGCACAGGCATGTCTGCCAGAGGTAGCTAATACTCGCAACAGCTTCATGGCACTGGCCAGTGGGAGTCCGTAAACAGACTGAGGAAGAGGAGAAGATGGCGTGGTCCAGGAAGAGGGAAGGAACTCTGACAGCACCGTTTTCATCAAGCGAGGACAGTTGAGCACCTGAGAGGGAAATACATTTTATTGAATCTGGCAATGTTTGGGTGCTATGAATGTTTGAATATAGCCAAGGTGGGACTTATTGTAACAGTCCTCTCTATGCACAATATTTATTTGTTATCATTCTATGTATTTAAGTGATGGTTTTTACCACGGTGGCAGATGAAGAGGAGTGCCTGGCGATACGAGTCAGGATCTGCAGGACGTTCTGGACCACAGGAGGAGACGGTCGGACCACCTCAAGGATGTAACGCAGCCTCTGGAGCAGTTTCATCTTGAGCAGGCCCTGAAAGACAGACAGGAATGATCCTCCAAACTTAATCTACGGAACTTTTTAACATTTACAATATGCAACACATCTGAAAAAGCCAAATGTTTACCTTGACAACATCCTGCCTTGCCACATCATGATCTTTCTTCCTCTCCTCCCTCTCCTCAGCTGTGAACTTCATATTTTCTGGCAGCCCTGCATCTTCCTCTTCTTCCTCCTCCTGATTAGATGGCAGCAGAGGGAAGGAGGCCAGGCCGCGGAACCAGGAGAAGGTGCAGTCCAAACACTCCTGAGAGGGCAACGTTTAGAAATGAACAAGAAGGATAGACATTGAACTGGAATACAGAAGAACTTTAACAGACAACCAAAGTCTATCCTCTCTTCAACGAACCATTTTTCCTTTTCAGTTTGTGAAAAACTTTACTGTGATCTTGCACTCTGCACAATCACTTCCTAATTAGATTCAGGTGAGTATTGCAGATTAAATGATACAATAATATGAAAAAGACTAAAGGCTGTTCGATGTGCATCCCAAAAAGTTGTTCTGAAGATCTTAATGAAAAGGTAAGGGTTGAGTGTCTGTGTTTTGGCTGCATGGCTTTTTTATAGGAGCTTAAACTTTCATGATTCTGAGGAAAGAAAAAGCTAATATTCTTGCCAAAATCTATGCCCAAATGCATTAACACGGTCACAATGATAAACACATTTATATTTCAAGTGTCCCAAGTGATGCACAAAGGTTAATGACACGCTGTTATACTTTCAAGTGTCCTTACTTCATCCTCTTCACAGACGAGAAGAGCTTTGAGTGCATGCACAGCTGCAGACATCACTCCCTCCACACCGTCGTCCAGGGCGAAGCGCAGCAGGAAGAGCAGCCCGGCGTCGAGCAGAGTGGACACCATGCTGCCTTTCAGGACAGACAGGTACTCCCCGGTACGGGCCTACAGAGGAAGAAATGAACCCACATGAGTAACTAAAGTAATGTGCCTCTGCAGCAACAGTGTGTGTGTTTGTTTGTGTACCTTTGAGAGGATGTTAGCCAGAGTGCTGATGGCTAGAGTCCTCTGCTGGATCAGCTGACTCCGAGACAGCAGGAAGAGCTCCTGCAGGGAGTAACCTGCCCGCTGAGGAGGAGAAGTCACCAATGTTAGAGTACAAATACTTTAAAGAAAATACCTGGAGCCTCATCTTAAAAGATAACCTTTAACAATAATTAGGTTTTTAGTCTAGATACCGCTTCCCTTTTTCAAAAGGTATTTTGGGCTGTCACAGTGAAACAACCTAAATAATAACTAGAACATGTATTCAATCATTTTACATTAGAAAATAGACATAAGCAAATCCCTATGGCTGATCCAAATAGGTTTTTTTACATTTGAGCTTCTATTGAGTTTCTTAAAAGCTATCTTAAATACAAAGGAACATCGTGAATAGACCTAAAGATTAGGGCTGCTCAATTAATCGTATTTTAATCGTATTTTAATCGCGATTATGGCTTGCAACGATTACGAAAACAACGTAATCGAAATAAAACTATTCTTTTTTATTATTACTTCTTTTTTTTTATAATTTTTTTTTTGGGGGTTTTCAGTTGAATTATACTTAACGTTCAGGGTAATCAACTGTTAAAAACATGCTGTTCACATTTTTTTTCCTCCAATAAATGGATGTTTTCAAAGTCAATGAATAATCGCATTTAATAATCGCAATTACAATTATTGACCCAAATAATCGAGATTATGATTTTTGCCATAATCGAGCAGCCCTACTAAAGCTGTTCTATATATTTTATAAAATAGTTTGTTATGTATTCTCTACTGACCTCAGGCTCCTCTCCGTGGTGGTGCAGGCCCAAATGAGTGGGCAGATCCTGCGTTGGTGGAATCAAAGTCCCTGCAAAGTCAAACCGAGCTTGCATGGCCTGCATCCGGAAACAGAAACACACAATGTGTTGACTCAATGCAGAAAATCGTATTTAAATACAAGATTTGAATTAAAATCAATGAAAATGTTATCCACTGGTATTGTAAGAAATATCTCTGCACCTTCTTGGTTCCTTTCCTTCTGGGTGCAGGCAAGTCTTTCATCCACTCCAGCTTCTCCGGTTCCGCCTTATCCATGTGGACCCATGTCTTCTGAGGCTTCAGCAGCAGATCCTGCTCTAGATTCACACAGAGAAGGAAACAGCAAGTCTGAGCAATCATGTGTGAAGTTTAATTTGGTACAACTGTCGTCTGTTTAGCCAGCCCAGATAGAGAACTCCCACTACTTCACAACCTTAAACACAAACTAGTGATTACTGACTATATGAAACCACAGTAACAGCACATGTGCTTCCTCCTGAAGACATAGACACATGGATACATTTTCAGTAGGGGTGCAGAAGTTTCTATTTTCCAGTTAAAGTAAATCTGCTTTAATACACAAATATTAATTCTGGGGAGACCACGCATGTCACAACAGATCAATACGGACAAAAACTATCTCTCATTAAAAGCAAGAAAATGTTCAACGTGGACAAAAACAATCCTGCATGTATATATATTTTTTGTTGCAAAAATAAAGACCTGACAACTAAGTCAACTAAGGCTTAATTTAAGATGAGGTGGACAAAAGATGATAAAAACTCCATGAGGAACACTGAGCTGGGAGTTTTCTTTGAATGATCTGCAGTAACTTAATTGCAGTGAGTGGCTACTTCTGGCTCAGTCCGGCCTTTCTGCTAATCACACAAAGTGAAGTCAATGACCAGCTTAATGTTGGGATTTTATCCATGCAGCAGAATCATCACAAATGAATTATAAAATCAGAGAAGGGATGCTTGAGAGGAAGAGGAGAGGGAGAGCAGGGAGCATCAGGTGAGGAAGATACATCAAAAGGGAGATGAAGACACACAGATGACTTTTTCCTCAAAATATGCCTCCAGTTGAATAATTTGACTGTCTAAGCAACAAGGTAACAATTTCAATTATTCTTGAATATTCCCCCTGTTTGTGAGAACCACGGATAGAATAGAATCATTTAATGTCATTATACATGTACAATGAAAGAAGAAAAGCTTCTCACTTTTAAAAGGTGCCATAAAAAAAAAAAAAACATAAGACAAGAAATACACGCAGCATACATACTTATTTAGGAATAAGGAATAAAGTGCAGTAATTATTTACAGGGGTATACAAAATAAAATGTAATAAATAATAATAGTAATGTCAGAGAAAAAACGCTTTTGATCTTTGTGACGATGCTTATTCCAGCTAATCTAGAGGCTTTTCAAATAAGTTATTTATCTTAATAATGTAAAATGTCACCCTTCAGTTTATCATTAACCTTTAAAATGCCCATATCTGGAGATACATGCTTTTCACTGGGAGGATCATCAACAATTGTTCAATATATGGAGGGAAAAAAGTTGGAAGATAATGTTAGGATAATGTTAACGAGATATGAAATATAATATAGCGTAGTCATTCACATGCAGGGCATCAGGAACAACTGACCAGATAAAAAGGTTTTGAATACATCATACCTCTCACAGCAGGTGGTGGTTGTGGTGGCACTTCCTCTCCTTCCATCTCTACTTCCTGGGGTTTCTGAAGTGGCAGAGATGGGATGGAGAAGTCTGACTCTCTTCTCAGATTTTCAAGAGGAAAATTGTCGCTGCTACTTTTGCCCTGGGGTTGTTTTTCGGATGTGGAGGCAGAGGATGGGACGCTCTTGGCTTTTCGAGACCTAACAAAGTTCACCAGTGTAGGATCTGGGAAGCGGAAATAATCGTGTTAAAAGAAAAAGTGCCAACAAAAAGAAGAAAAAAAGTTCTCGTGTATTTGACTAGATAGGATATAAACTCAACAACATATGTCTTCATCACAACATACTGTATATTATTTTATTTAACTATCATGTGGACAACATCATTGCCTACCGAGCTGAGTTAAAAGTCTCCTCTGCTCCTGTAGTATCTCAGACTTGGACATGGCCTGGAGCTTCTCTTGGTTCTCCCTGTGGATCCTTATCGTCTCTCCTGAGCTGTCTGGGACCCCGAGCCCCTTACCAGAGAGCAGGCTGGGACCTGAGGATGCAGCTGGCTCTGTTGAATAGGAAGGAGAGAGGGGAAAAATTGAATGTGAAGAGGGCTAGATAGATTTTTTAACGCCAACTATGGCTGTATCATTCTATTTGGTAATAGATTCCAGTACTAGCCACGTAGTAATCTTTCTATTTGTGTGATCCAAACATCCAAAACTCCAGAGCACTGCAAGGTATAAAAAGGTATCGATGTATTCAAATAGAATTGGTTTCAAAGTTTGTGTCATATTGTTTCTGTATTTCCCTGGGATCCATTCAACTGACCACCTGAGGATCCTACCAACATCACTTTATGATATGAATCCCATTTACTTACTATCATCTGTATCCATGCTGCTCTCAGGCTGCAGGTTCTGCTCTCTGTGTTCAGGTGTGTGGGGAGCTTTAGGTGCACAATGTAAAGGTGTCTTTCCCTCCTTGAGTCTCTGAACTGCAAACTGAAGAGCAAAGATACTCTTCCTTCCACCAGCTGAAGATTGTTGCACCTAGTAGTAAGCAGGAATAACATTTAACAATAGAATTAAAATGAATGCAGTATTTCTGTACATACAGATATTTGTTCGTGAGTTTTAGCTTTATGGTTAAATTGTCTTAGACACTTTAAGACAGAAAGAATAGGAATAATAACTTTTTACCTGACAGCTGTTTTCTGAGCGGTGCATTACTTTGGGGAAAGCCATGCCTGTAACTGCTGGTAGAGATATTGGAGTCGAGCTGGTATCTCTCTCCTGAAAACAAATAATAATGTTATTGATTCGGCCAGTAAAACATTATGATATTTAAAACTGTCATGCTAAATATGATATCAGCCAGCTTGGATAACTGAAAAAAGCAGTTCAACAAAGTGTAAGGGACAAACTGGATGTATGTATGTATACCTAAATATGTCAAACAGAGAAAATAGGCTATTTCTTTGGCATACAGTCACTGATTTAAACTTCCCACTCTCATATTTAACAACAGGTACTTACAACGATCCTGGAGAGCACAGCGCTGACGTGAGTGTCATGTTTGTCCAGCCTCTCACTAGCATCCTCATCCTCAAAAGTGACACAACCAGTTTTGAAGCGAGACTTCTTCGGAGGGGCTGGCGTCAGAGACGGGAGTTCGTCTGGAAGATCTTGAAGAAATATAGAAGATATTTAAATAATTGTATGTACGGTGTACAAAAAAAGTTTGATTGATAGATATAGTCCACTTGGAGAAGTGTGTAAATTATTAATGTTGACTACTACAATGCCTCATTTTGAGTTTAAGGAACATTGTCAATGAGTTGTTAGTTATTTTTAAAACAGACCGATCTCTTACCTTCTATAGTGACAACATCTTTCTGTCTTTCTTCATCACTCTTCCCGTTATGCTCCCCTCCTCCTTCTCCTCCAGCCTCGCCTCTCCTCTTGTCAGGACGGCGGACCACACTGGCAGCAGACGGAGCACCAGAGGTCAGAAACTTCTCCTGATCTCTGAGGACGTCTGCCTCAGAGTCAGTTGGCTTGGGACGCCGCAACATCACTCTGAAAGACACAAAAGATGATTATAAAGACATCTTTTTGACAAACTCTAATTTCCCCTATCCGTTTGTGTCTCTCTATACTGGTACATGAATCCAACCTCTCCAACATTTGGCATTGCCTGAGCTAAGCCGTTATAGTGGAGGAAACAGACTTTGACACGAGTATAGTAGTATAGGATATAGGAGTGATACGTTGTGATGATTTAGGGGCCCAAAGCTGCCCACAAAATAACTGTGTTACGCCCCTGTTAACAGATACATGGACATTTGAATTCCATTCTGGCATATTGAACACTATCATTTTAAGAAAATAATGTCAATTCAATATTAATTTATCTCTCTATACTTTTGGGTAACGTGAGGATATGCATTAGGCATGGCTAATAATCTTAAGCGTAACTCCCGTTATCTAGGAGTGTAAAAATGACAGAAAACTACCGACTTTAACAACTTAAACAAATAAATTACTTATGTCTCACATTAGCTCACTAGCTACCTGTTTAATGTTGCTTTCCCGTTTTCACGTGTAGGTTAGTTTACATCAGCACGCACCGGGGCTGAACGGAACATTTAACGTTAGCTGAACATCTCAAACCTCACTCAGCGAAAGCTAAAGTTATCCAACTCAACACCAAACATTTTAATTAAAATGTTGAAGTCTTTGTTGTGTTAAAATATGTCACATTTGTGCAAGCTAACCTTCAGTTGAGTGCTGGTTCCGTGGTGATACACAACTCTCGTTTGACCAACACGGAAGATCTTTAATGTGACACCACGCTGCACCTTCAAAACAAAAGCTCCACCAGGATAGATAGACAGGAAAGCGAAGCGACCTCGACATTTTTTCCTCTACAACCCCCTTCTCCTAAATATTCTTAGGTCATTTTATGTCTTAGAAAGCATACGCCTTTTATCTGCATTTTCGGGGAACAGTTTAACGAATCGTCGCTATTTTATGTCGTGTAACGTGTAGGTTTAACCACATCCTTCATCTCTCTACTCCGGGACACTGGACAACGTTCGTGCATCTGGAAGAACATTGTGCAGTAATGTATGGATGTAATTAGGTAATTTAAACTGGCCACTGACAACAAGCCTCGCCGACTGCATCATGGTTAACTGCTGCTGTCTTTGCTGCGGTGAAATCCCTCAACCCCGCCCCCTTGTGCCCGGTCAGGCGGGACCACCGCGGGACCCCCGCTCCGTGCAGCAGCAGCAGCCCGCTGGCTCCGGCCCAGACGCCGTGGAGCTGAAGGGGGCGCACAAAGGGGGAGCAAGACAGCTAGTGCAAGTGAAGAAAAAGGAGTGAGTTTATAATCTGTCTCTGACATGCGAAAAAGTGCAGCATGCTCTCCTCCGATCCGGACTCTGCGGAGGACACGGCGGTCAACGATGCTCCCACTGAGGCTGAGGAAGAGGAGCAGGAGGATGAGCAGGACTCACCGGCAGAGAGTGATGCCCCGGAGGAGGTAGGTGTACACATACCTCACGTTCATTTAGAATTTTGAAAAAAAGCCTTTGAAATATCAGCTATGAATAGTTCTGATCAATTGATTACTTTTAATAATTAAAATACATTCTGATCCATAAAAATTGTTGTTGTGCAATGCAAATAAGCCCAATTGAAGATGCAAGTTCATCAAGCTTATTGTATAAAATTCCTTCCGAATTTAGATTTATATCCTATGCATTCTGATCTCTGTGTCTTCTTGAAACATAAATCCTTTATTGACATCCTCTCAGTGCAACCTTCCACCTGCAGCCAAACAGCCTCTCTGCTCGTGAGAAGAATCAATTTCAGTGACACTAGAATCCATGGAAAGATATTCTCATAATGCATGCACTTTATTCCTAAAGAGAGTTCTTAAGCTGCAAATATTGTATTTACAAAGTCATATGCATGATTTTAAGTGTTGATCTTTATATGCATGTCTGTGTTTGCTCCTTCATGCCCTCAGACTTTACTGTCATAGAGTTATTACTTTGATTCCATCTGGGGGACTGGCTCTGTGCAGCCAGCCATGCACAGATAGTAAGAGAGCACGAGTTGTCTTACATCAGATCCAGTGTCCATGCTAATTCCTATGTTATACTGCAGATATGCATTTGCCCGCATATTTAGTTAAATTAGTTTAACGTTAAATTGAAGGGCTAGATTTGCACTTACAAACATGATAAAACAACATCATCTAACAGTGTTACAATCTGTCCAATCTGTAGTCAGAAAGCCTGGACAACTGGAAAGTCCATCGTCTGGTACTAAAGACATGCATCCCTGTTTTCCCCATACATAACCGAGGTGGAACCAGCAAAGAGACATCCCACCCCTGTGTCAGCGCAGTAATGGATGGGCTGGTTGTCAGCATAAATTGCTTCACTCCATAAAACACCAGAGGTATACCAACAAGAACACAGGATCTCATGAGGACCATGGCCACCACAAGATTAGGACAAAATATCAAAGAATATCATAGTTGCTTGGAGAAAAAAAATGTTGAAGGTGGGATCACATTTATTTTGAATTCCTAAACTAGCCTCCTTGAAGATTCACACATTAAATGTTGCAATGTTTTGATCTCTGTAATCATAAAGGGTTACGCACTAGCGTATTTTACAGTTAGTGTTACTGATTAAATAGCTTTAGGCAAGTGTGTCTCTGCTGAATGGGACAATTAAACTTGTGGTCAGTATTGCAAATGTGAGCACTTTCTGTTTCTCTGCCCCGAGCTATCCACCGAATACTCAGCAGATACGTGTAGAGCAGAGATGCTTGAAAAAAAAAATCTGAATACTTCAACATGTGTGTTTGTTTTAAGCTGTGCTGGGAGAAATATTCCGATTTATTTCTTGGGTAAAAGACGAAAAAGCCCACAACATAAGCAGAAAATGCAACTTATCTATAACAATCCAATAAAAACATATGTACATAAAGAACATGCTGTACAATAGTATTTCAAATTTTACTTAAGTCAAAATAATACAATATTTTTATGAAAATATTAAAAAAGACTACTTATGCAGCAGAACGCCCAGAGATAGCTCAAATGAGATATAGTTAAGTTAAGTATGAGTCAATACATTTGAGTCAAAATGAAATTTGAAAATACATAATATTGGGCAAAAAACTGTGATGGACATTTTCTCTATTTCTGACATTAATGGATGAATCTAGTATACAATCTGCAGAAACATCGATAATAGAAACTTTCATTAGTTGCATGACTCATTTCTACCATTGGATTTTCATTTCGAAGGGTTTAATGATGATGTTTTGTAGTTTTACCCTGGAATATTACTGTGTCAAATGTAGTAGTACATTTCTCCCTCAGGCAATATAAATTCAATTAATTTCAGAGATAGATGTGTGAAAACACCTTAGTGAATGTTCATTTATTTCGGTTGCTGTGACTCACAGCCTCCCAGGGACACTACGTGGTTGAGTGAACTCCACTGCGCTTTATTTATTTTGATGTACTTTATGCTTAGGTATGGGAAAGCCTGGCCAGTGCTGCCCCGTTCATTTGCATTTCTACTGCTTGTCGTCGCCAGGTTTAATGGCCTCATTGCTCTGAGTGCCTTTTCCTCATTACTCTTTCTCTCTCTGCAGCAGCGTCCTGTGAAGCAGTCCCTCGGTGCCTGTGTGTGCCGGGAGTCCCATTGGCGCTGCCTGCTGCTCTCTGTGCTCATGTACAGCTGCCTGGGCGCCGTGGCCTGGTGCCAGCTGACCCGGGTCACAAAAATCAGCTTCAATTCGGCCCTCACCTCCTCATTCTCGGCCTCGTTCACCTCCTCCCTGCGGGGCGCCTCTGGGATGGGTGTCAACGGACACTCAATGATCTACCATGATAGCCCCTGCTCTGACGGCTACATCTACATCCCTCTGGCCTTCCTGCTCATGCTCTACGTCTTATACATGGTGGAGTGCTGGCACTGCAGAGCGAGGAGCGAGCTGCAGAGCAAAGCAGACGTGGACAGCGTGTACGAGCGCGTGCTGAGCATGAGACAGGCCCAACCCTGCATTTGGTGGAAGGCCATCAGCTACCACTTTGTCCGTAGGACCCGTCAGGTCACTCGATATCGCAATGGAGACGCCTACACCACCATGCAGGTGTACCATGAGAGGGTGAACACGCATGTGGTCGAGGGGGAGTTTGACTTCGGCCGCTGCGGGATGAAAGATGTGTCACGTGACCTCATGGGCTTGGAGGGACTTCCGGCGACTCGCCTGCGCTTCACTAAATGTTTCAGCTTCACAGAGGCCGGGCCAGAAAACGATTACCTCAACCAGAGAGCCAGGTTCTTCTCTGAAATCGAGGGTTTGGACGATTACATGGAGGCCAGGGAGGGCATGCAGCTGAAGAACGTGGACTTCAGAGAAAACCTGATAGCCTATGTGGACCCTGACCGGTTGCCTTGGTACAGCTCGCAGGTCGCCTTCTGGCTGGCAGCTCTGCTCATGCTGTCGTGGCCTCTGAGAGTGCTGATAGAGTACCGCACTGCCTATGTGCACTACCGCATAGAGAAACTATTCGGGTTAGAGTACAGCCCGTCTCCTCTCGATGAAGACAGGCCTAATACTGGGTGTGTTATTCCCAGAGTAGACACACTGGACAGCACTGAGATGGAGTGGCACATACGCTGTAACCGCCAGGTGATCCCTAGCTACTCTGAGGCTATACTGATAAACATGAGCACAGCCGACTCGAACTCCTTACCAGACACTGAATGCAACTCCTCCTCAAACTGCTTCCTCCTGGAGGGCAGCCAGACTGCTCAGAGTTACGGCGCCCTGCAAAGCCAGGAGGACTGCGAGCAATGCAGGGAGCCGACTGAAGGAGGTGATGGAGGAGGAAGGAGGAGGTTCGTCACCAGCTCCAGCTGCTCCTCCATCTTCTCCTGCCGGGGAGCGCTGCTACACTCCCACCTCTCCTTGGACACCTCCCGCTTCTCTCTCTGCCGCATGTACGGCTCCCACCGCACCGTGGCTCTGTGGGGGAGCCGCAGCAGCAACCTGACGGACCCCTGCTGCGTAGAGGAGCCGTGCTGCAGGTCTGACTCCAGCCAGCTGGCCCTCAGCGACAGTCCGCCCACCTATAGGGACGCCCGCTTCTTCCCTGTGCTCATCGTGCATAGGCCTGAGGGCTGTGGGGGTGAGGACGGGAGGGAAGTGAGGCGATATTACATACGAAGAGGGTCGTCCTTTGTAGAGACGGATCTGTGAAGGACACTAGGACACTTATTGATGAGCCAAGATGGATTCACATGTTTGCTCCTTAGACAGAATGACATTTTTGATTTATGGAGCTGTTTCAAAAAATTCCATATATAAAAAAGGTTCAAGGTGATAGTTTTGATTGTTGGACGTAGGGTTGTACGATTGAATAATTCACATCGACAGTGTATTAGCTACATTAGATGGGGTCGGCACAGAGTAGCATCCCAAAATGTAAGCAATTTAGCCAACTGTTGTGTTAGGGCTATTATCAAAACATATTTAAGCCAACTAAAATAATCATATAGAATATTTTGTACCCCTTTACCTTTCCGGCGACTGCCCTTTTTTACAGGTACCTTTTTTATCTTTTCTCTCTTTAAAGCCAGCAGACTAGTCTATGCTGGCATAGACTACATATAATATAATATACATCTTTATATAGTAACTGTCGGTCAGTCTCTGTTATTGGGTGACTTTAGTCAATCTAAATTAACCAAAGTTACACAATAATACAAATTACTAACCAATCGAGGCAGTTGTTGCCCAACAACTCCTGTGTTGTGCGATGTAAATGTGTTGTTTCTGTCACTTACATTTGGTGGCCTTGAAGAGGGCATGGACGACGGTTTCTGTTCTTCTGTTCTTCACCTGAAAGGGCAGTCAGGTTAAGCGCTGAAACTACTCAAAATATATTGTTCACTTATACTGATATTGATGTTATCAGATGGGCCTCTGCCATCTTCTGTAGGTAATACACTGACTAGTACTTCATGAAACCCCACTACAAACAATATAAACTATCCTTCTAAATATAAACCTCTATTTTTTAACAAAGTCACCAAAAGTTCAGAGTATTGAACTGCACATGTCCATATTATTACAGTTAAATGTGGAAAAGACAGGGTGTACTTGTGTATCTAAATCACCTCTGCATTGTCATACACCCTTTGTAGCAGCTACACTCTGTCTACTCACACACTACAGTGTGTATGATGACAAAAATAAAAACTTGACTAAATGGTGCACACAACACAACATCTGATACATGAAAAATGCACGACCTCTGCATCCCACTGTTTCTTATATTTCTGAAAAAACACATGATGCAAATCTTAACCAGTTTCTACATTGACTATGTTGGTGTTTTTATATGTGTAAGATGTGTGCAACTTAGAGGCATATCTCAGACTAGAAGAAGAAAAAAGAAAAGTTGCATGTTGTTACTAAATGTATTGTCCTTTTTAGTTGATTAATAGTGAAACCAAAGACGTGTGTTAGCAATAAAAAAATCTTCAAAAATGATTGTATGTGCATAAGTTTACTGCACCCTGTCAGATTGAAGGAAGTACTTTCAAATGCGAAAAAATATGAAAATAGTATGATGAGTCATCTAACAGGACAGGATTGTGGGGGTTTAATTCGCTTTAATGAAATGCATAATTTATATCACTGCATGTGGCACGTTTTTTTATTTTAGTTTAAAGGTTGCTTACGAATGCACATCCTTGTGTGTGTTCATACTGAAGATGAATTGGAAGGAGTGAGCTAAGTTTCTCCTGTGATCTTTGATGTGAGGAGACGATGTCAGACACTCTCAGACTCAAGTACAAATGTACAACTACAAAGAAACACTGACATTCAGACAAACCTTAGCTTTCCATTGTTGTTTCTAGATGGAGGGTTGTTGGTTTAAATAAACCATTTATGAGATCAAAAGCTTTAAAGCGTGTTGTTCGAGTGTCATCTGGGCAACATACAGGATGTAAATAAAAAATAAGAGGGAAGAGAAGAAATAAAACATGTTTTTTTGAATAACATCTCAAATCCCCCTTTGTCTGGTTAGGCAAGTCGTCGCCATTCTCTGAGACCTGAAATATTGTTATCTTCACGATTTCAAAATATATTAAACGTATTTCGACAAACCGAAAAGTGAATATAACAATACATTTTCTTTTTTAGATATCAGGCCACCAGACCAAACTAATTGAATAATGTTATAATATCATACAGTATTATTAAACTACTGTTTCAAAAATATTAATACAAATCCATTATGTTTATAAGATATGAATTGTAATTGTTACTTTTGATTATCTTACATTTGTGACTAAACAATTATGTCAGTCACTCAAATATACCCAGACATTGGTCTGAATAAGTCACTGACATATTCATTTATTTTGTTGGTTTATTTGTTTGTTGTTATAATAATAGTAATCGGTATTTTTCTTCATTTTGTTCATATAATTGTTGAAACTAACAAAAAAAGCAAAGCCTTGAAAATGTAGTTAAGTATATTGTAAATACACATGTTACAACAACTCAACATTGTACTGTCCTACAGTGAATGAGTAAATAAAGCCTTTAGTCCCGACTCCCTTTTAGTCCATCAAAAACACGTCTGTCTTTCCCTTTCCAGCTAACTGATCCCGCGCTGGGTTTAAGGGTTTAACCAGCTATTCCATGACGTCACTTCCTGCGCGCGCCCGATCATGCTAACGGTAGCTAACCAGCAGCCAACTGCCAACGGAGACCTGTCCCACAGCTTTTACTCTCCGTCAAGATACCGACAGGCTCCCGGTAGCTGCCCGGTGAAGCCTCATAGTGTCCCCGCTGTATGTCTTGTCTTCACGGGCGTCCAGGAGCTGCTGCTGCTGCCCGGTAGAGACGCCAGCTCTGGTTGTTATTGACATCCGTGAAGATGTGTCTCTAAGCTCCATGACGTTACTTATTTCGCGGAAGTTTCTGTTTCTTCTCCAGTATGCATTTAACACATCTCCTCTGACTCGGCCTTAGGCCTCACCTTTAAGTGTTTGTTTTTTTATTAAGTCTTCGGTTGCGATGAAGCTGCAGTGTGATGTGGAGGTGGTGAATCGGATGCTCCCCTCGTTTGGGATTAGGAACCGAGGGAAGGGGGTCAGGGCGGTGCTGTCCATCGGGAAACATGTGGATAAGACGAGTCATCGCAGCAACATCTACATGATGATCTGCACAGCTAAAGACAGAGCAGGCTCCAGGTACAAGGTCAGTGTCTGCTGATCTCTGTCTGAACTGTGAGGATGCTGCCAGAGATGGAAGAAGAAATCAGATTTTGGACTGTGTAGAAGTAGAACTACCAGAGTGTAGGAATACTCTGTTACAAGTACAAGTCCTGCATCAGTATAACCATCAAATATACATCAACATTCCCATTCCGAATAATATAAATTACATGTTTTGATTGTAATTATTAATTAATTAGAGTGTTATCAAAGCTGGTAAAGGTGCAGCTAGTTTTTATTACTTTGTCTACTGCAGGGTAGCTTTTGTGAATTTTACTCTAGGTGTCACTTAAGTCTTATTTAAGCTTTAAAATATATTATATTTCAAATCATTAAACAAAATCTGCAAAGTAACTAAATAAATTTAGTGGAGTAAAAGTACATACATACAAAGAATGTTTCTTTTACATGTATTCTTTCCAATAATTATAAGTTCTTGTTATTTTTAGGGTATGTTTATGTAGTCCATCCATCCAGGAAGGGGACTGAAACCCCTTCCCAGCATGCATTTGTCAGGAAGTTTTCTTTTTTAAACAGAATGATAATATTTGCCTGAATCAGCCAGTGGTTGACTTAAAGAGCATTGTTTGGGTAGAAGATAAGATTAAACTTTATTGTCTGTCTGTCATAAAGCAAGTGCTATTCCCCTTTGACAGGGCTCAACAGCAGACAAACAATGCACATATAAAAGAAATGAACAGCATCAGAAGCATTGCTTTTATGTGTCACACAACACATTGCAGTAACTTTGATTATATCTTTTGGTTTCATTAACTCAACCCCCTGTGTCATATGATAAAGCAAATTTGTATATTATTCATCATTATCTTTCCCAGAAAGACATGGATTAAAAACCCTAAGAGTATGTTTTCACTGTCTCAAACGTTGCTTTCGAGTGCTCAATTTTAAACTCACAGCTGCCAAGACAAACACCTGCATGTTTACCATCTTGTTCAAAGCTTTCAGTATTCGTCTGCACTTGTTGAGACAGTGAAAAGCTCTCTCGTTGTTGTGTCATGTATTTTCTATCACTGACATTTGCCAACTTTCTCTTGCAGCTGAAAGACAACATAGAGAAGTTCTTCACTTGGTTTGTGGAGGAAGGCAAGGCCACTGTGAGAATAAAGGAACCAGCTGTGGACATTTGTTTGAGCAAGGTATGCCATCCAACATGTTGTCACTACATTTTAAAGGTGAAGTGAAGACCAGTCGTTGTTTTTTTGCCTAGAGCAAGTCTTTCAGGTTTATGTTGAAGCGAATGGACCAGAGCCAAACTGTCCACTCGCTCATTTATCACCAGACAGGCACATCGGGTTGTTGTGACTGGGTTGTTGATGCAGCCTCATTGTTCTCAGTCGCTGTAAAGCCCTCCTGGCTGTTTGAGGTCAGCGGTGACCTTTCACCTAGATTCTTCTAACATATTTCAACCTGCCGCGTTGAATGAAGAGCACGCACACATACACAAACTGACTAATGCCACTTTAGGCAGGTAGAAAGTGAAAACTAGTTCCCAAACTGCGGGAAATTATGTAATTACTTAATAATTACTTTTGAATTAACACACTGTATCACCCAAATATGTGGCAATATTTTAAAAATGTCCCCTAACCAGATCAGGATTAAACCCAGTAATGTGATAGCTGGGCTAACACTGTAATAACATGTCCTGACCATAGCATAATAACATTTTGAACAATAATGCACATTTATTGGGAATTCTTATTAAAGGTTGACTTGAGATAAAAAAGAAAACATTTAATGATTTCAAATTCCTCAAAAAGCCCAGAGTTTACATTTCCAAACATGAAATAAGTGTTGAATGTGAAATGCTAACATGACACTCACAATTGTATACATAATGTTAAAAGGGAATTTAGCTTAGCAGACATAATGTTCTTTTAAAGTAAGTGTGTCAAGATAGATTACAGGAAAATAGTATTTTCAGGAATCCGGTCATACAAGACTACCTGAGAACCTGTGAGTGAGCTGTGTTTCTCACCTACGAATCCACATGTTAGATAATGTATTTATTTGCAGGCGGATGCAAACAGCTTAAAGAACTTCCTATCAGCTGCTCGTCTGGCGGACAGAGGGAGTGACGCCAGCAGCCTTCCTCTCTCCACGCTCACTCCTGTTCGTGCCAGAGACGTGGAGCAACCCAAGAAGAAGCTCAGCATCGTCTCCAAAAAGGACTACCCCCTCACCTCCAGCTTCCCCTACTCTCTGGAGCAGCTGCAGGTGTCCTACTGCAAGCTGTCCCGCGTGGACATGAGGATGCTGTCCCTGAAAGGTAGAGTAAGGCGATCGGGTCACACAAACAAATATGTTTATGCCTATTGCGTTTGATAAAACTCGATTTACATTCTGTTTATGCACAAATTATTTTTATGGAAAATGTTGAATGGGCTATTTTCCTATTTTAGCCAATGAGGTCAGTTTACAGTAGTTATCATAGTTTCTACATATTTTTGACAATGGTTGTGTTTTGTCTTGTCACTGGAAGAAGCTTTTGGAAGTTTGGGAAAGTGATCTTGATGATTAGCATAGTGACAAATGTAGAATTTATTTTCATATTTAAAGCAATATGTTTATTTAGATTTTCAGTTTTTCCCACAACTAGATACAATAAATAGAGCAGCACACATCAATTCCTCCCTCAAACGTTATGATGTCCACTATAGACATTTATAGAAGGAAAAACTGCAAAAAAGAACATGCTAATGAGCTTAGGGAAGACATTTGATTGTCTCAATTACTGTTGCCATTCTTTAAAATAAATGCTTCTTTATGTAAATGCCAATTATATAACTTGATTACCCTTCTTAAGTTGGTTTTTTGTTTGTTTTTGCAGCTCTCCGGAAGCTTGACCTTAGTAACAACCACATCAAGAAACTCCCCGCCACCATCGGTGACCTGGGCTGCCTCTCGGAGCTCATCCTGCACAACAACCACCTGGAGGCCTTCAGCGAGGCGCTCTGCCTGTCCACGCTGCAGCGCACCCTGCAGCTGCTGGACCTCAGCCAGAACCGCCTGCGCTCCCTCCCCGCTCAGTTCTGCCAGCTCAAAGAACTGGTGAATCTCAAACTGGACGACAACGAGCTCGTCTGTCTGCCGTTCCACATGGGCCGGCTATCCTCGCTGAGGTTCCTGTCCGCGGCGCATAACCAGCTAGCTGTGTTGCCGGGTGACTTCCGTAAGCTGAGTCTGGAAAACCTGGACCTGTTTGGAAATCCGTTCGTCCAACCTAACCCTCTGGACCACACCATGAAACTCAAGTTCCCCCTTCCACTGCAAGAGCTGGCTACCAGAGCTGTGGCCAACCTCAGGTGAGAATTGAACATGTTCAGAATGTCATACTCTTTGTACGCATTAGGGCCACTGTAGATTTAAAGATCTATATTTGTATGTTTAAATAGGGGTCAGGGGAAGGGGTATTATTTAGAGAAAATGACTCTGACATTTCTGTGTATTCTCCGAGATTAGAGTCACATATTCACTGGAATTTGTTTTTGAATATATTGCGAGGTTAATCATACATTTGTGAGAGAGAAGATGTTAAAATTCACAAAAATAAGAGTCAAAATGTATTTAAAATAACAACTTGAAGGTTTTTTGAAACACAGTGCTATATTTCCAAGGTTGGAACTTTACTTTACAACCATCATGACCCCTGGTAGACCCCCCCCGCCCCACTCGTAAAACACCCCTGTTGTGGAGTACCACTTATGTGCAACATATATATATACTCCCACCTTTAATACTTTCACCTGGCTGCTATATTTCAAAAACTGTTACTGGTACCGGATGTGTATTATGCAAATTCTGTAATTTCTACTTTTATCTTTAGTATTTTTATGCATGCTTCTTAATTAATACTAAGCTATATTTGTCTCTTCACTTGCTTTAACGTAATGTAAATGTCCCCTCTGTGGGACGAGTAAAGGTATTCTGATTCTAAATAGCCTCATCAAAAAAGTGTTTTCATGTAAAGTTACTGCTTGATCTTAATCTCTTACTTTTTTTTTATGTAAAGGTGCCTCTACAATTTCAGAAATGTTGAGCTTTGCATTTTTTGTACCTACAGATAACTCCTAACTGTTTTTTCCTTTACTCTCCTCTCAGGTTACCATACGGACCTCACCTCATCCCGGCCCACCTGTGTCGGGACCTGGAAGTAGCGAAGACCTGCGAGTGTGGCTGTGTCTGCCTCAATTACTTCATCAAGACGGCGGTCAGCATGAACCTGCACCAGGTGTCCCACACGGTGGTCCTGGTGGACGACATGGGGGGTACAGATGCTCCGGTGCAGCAGCACTTCTGCTCCCTATCCTGCTACTCTGAGTTTTTAGACAAGGCCCTCCAGAGAGGAATCAGATGATGAAGAACAAACTCTTTTTTTGGACATAAAATGCACCAAAACTGCTGTGGATTTTGGATTTGAGATACTGTTGGAGGACGCAGTTTTCTTGTTCTGCCTTTAGGTGGATGGGTTATAACACTAACGTTCTATTATAATGCAGTTCCCAGCTACCTGCTCCATCTGTAACTGAGAGGCACTGCATTTATATAATGATAGTGGACAGCAGCACTGACACAAAGAGACAGTTAAAGTGTCATCTTTCTTTTTCTATCTGCCCGTTAAAGCAAATTTCAGACTCTCCTACTTGGCCTACTTCTACACGGCAGGGGAATAAAGAAATTAGATATTTGTCCTGAACACAGTGTGTGTTAGCCGATGGGAGTTGGTTTTACTGTTTATTACAACCCACAATTGTATATAAATGTGAATTTAATCAAATAAAAGTAACAACTTTTTGTCTAAAGTATTTTTTTCTGGGAAGGGATGAATTTGTCATACATTAAAATACTGAAGAGAAAGGTCAGGTATTGAAAATATGAAGATGTTCTATTGTTTGACACACTGCAGATTCCCTCTAAATACTGGCATTAAAAAGGTTTGCACGCTTTCCTCAGTCCAGCTCAAACATCAGGGTGTTTTGAAAGATGAACCCAGCAGATGTGGAATGATCGCTGATGACTGTTTCATTCCCATCTTCATCAATCTCCCTCAATAACGCAGGTGGTGTCCTGCTCTTCTTAGGCCGGAGGATTTGCTCCGTCGGCAGGTCGTCTTCATCCACGCCCCCCCTCGATTCCTCAGGGGAGGGGGGGGCACCGTCTTCCGAATCTCCTCTGCTTGACTTGGTTGCTTCCTCTGCTGCAGGCATCTCGCTGGACTCCTGGGGAATGTCGCACCCCTTTATGTTGTTTTCAGCGTTAGCGTCTAGGAAGGTTTGGGATTCCTCACCGGATCTGTCATATAGAAATGACGCATCTTCCACCTTAAGAAAAAAACAAGGATATATAAAACTACAGAAGCAGATTAGTTTGACCACACACACTTTTTACTTTCGGGTCAATAGGATTGTTGAGGATGTGTCAGGATTGATCTCACCTCATCTCCATTTACATGATCCTTTTTCTTTCCAGTCTCCGCGTTGATGTCTGAAGTCTTCAGTTTAAGTGGTGACTCCAAACAAGAATTCTGATGCACTCCTCCCTCTGTTCCTATAGAGCTTGAATGTTCAACAGGGATTAAAACAGGCTGGTTTTCTGTTTCAGGGGAGGCCACAAGCTCGTCCTCCACAGGTAATGCGTTCTCTCCTTCAGCAGAAGCATCAACAGTGTCGTCCTCAAAACCCGTAAGAACGGGATCCTTTTGATCTCCATGGGTCTCATTTTGATCTCCATGGGTCTCATTTTGATCTCCATGGGTCTCATTAAGGGTCTCCTTTTGATCTCCATGGGTCTCATTTTTATCTCCAAGGGTCTCATTTTTATCTCCATGGGTCTCATTAAGGGTCTCATTTCGATCTCCATGGGTCTCATTTTTCTCTAGGTTAAAGTCTCCAACTTCTATTAGACTTGCTTCCTTCTGCTTTTTCAATGTGTCCTCCACCACACCTTCTTGGCCTTTTTCTTTCACTTCTTTGCATTCTGCCTCCTCCTCCACACTGATTTCCTCTTCTTGAGTATGTTCTCCTTCCCTCTTCTGCTTTCTCCACGTATCCTTCTCTCCTTCAGATTCCTGGCCTTCGCTCATCTGCTCCTCTCCTATCTCCTGACCTCTCTCTTCTTCAACTTCCTCCTCCCTTGTCTGGTTTCTCAAATCCTCCTCAATGCATTTGTCCTCCTCTTCCATCTCAGTATTCTCCTCTTGCCTCTCATCATCACTAACACTACTCTGAGCAGGCCCTAGATGAAAATCAAAAGCTTCCTTAGAAGGGAGAACGGGCAGTGTGACTGTGAGCTGTTGTTTCTGTTTGTTGAACTTGGCCTCTCCTTTATCTTCATCCACAGGATAAGCTAAGGGCAACTCCAGTCTATAGGCTGGCTCCTTGGACTCCAGCAGCATCAGCCGACACTCTTTCACCTCGAGGCTGGCCTCTGTGGCGGCCTTCAGAAGAGGCATGTCGATGGTAACCACTATCTCTTTGGGCCTGGGGCTTTGGGCCGAGTCTCGAGCATATCTGAAGTCCTGTATATCCGTAAACGATCGATATTTAACGGTGTAGTTTGGCTTTGTAGGCTCTTTAACTTTCTGAGGCGGGATGCTTTTAGGTGTAGCCTCGTTTATGTTTTTTGATGCAAGTGATTTTGGGGGCTTAGTTTGCGGGGTAGGTCTCTTTTCATCTGGGTATGGGAATGCAAGAGGGTCTGGCTCCTCTGATGGCATTTTATAACCAGGTATGGGTTTTCGGATGACACAGGGCTGTGGCAGGCCTTTGTATTTTGATTTGATCTCCCTCAAGTTGTTTTTATCCAGAGTCACTTTAAAATTATCCTGGATTCCCTGAATGGCTGTGCTGTCCACCATATTGGTAAATCCTCTGTTTCTGCTCGCAAGGTGGAGAGTGTCAGGATGGAAGATGACGTCATAGATCATGATCTTGTTCCCCTTTGGATCTGTGTCCTGCCTCCCTGGGTGCAGACTGTGGGGCAGGGCCCAGCATTGTCCCCTGCGCCCTTCCTCGGACACCCCCAATTTACGTTCAGGTTTCCCAACTTTGTCATTGCTGCAGATGTTGATAAAACACTTTTGCTTGCCGTTCACACTCGTCTTGAGAACCCTGGACGGTTTCGGGTGGATGAATTCAATCGTGTTTCCTCTCTCCTGCTCCAGAAGTTTGATCTCCTCTTCATACCTTTTTTTATTTTCAGGGTCAGATAACTCATGGGCGTAATCGAACAGCATCTTCTTGAATTTCTCGTCTTTGAAAGCTTTTGACAGTCTGTCGATTTCATCCACGGTGATGTTTAGTTCTTTCAGCTTGTCTACAGCCGCCATGTTGACGGTTTCGAGGAGTAATATTGACGCAGGTAAAGTTAACAGCAACAGCTTTCTTAAACTAAACTTGTATAAATAGAAATCGAAAAAGTTTTAAAAGCTATTGTCGCAGATACATTTACAGTTTGATGTCGCTTTATGTCAATTTCCATGTATTTTATCTCCTGTTACCTCTTGTTGGCAACAAACGGTCCCAGTTGTGTCGATGTATCCATAGCAACGCGATAGGTGTTACAGGGAAATTTGTCCGCGAGAAACGATTGTTTTGGTGGCTGTAGCCTGCATGGTGACACTTTCACACAATTACTGGAATAATTTGATGACAGTTGTATGAAACATATTTGTCATGCAACTTGAAAATGATACTTTAAAATGTTTTATTTTGAAAGATGATTTTACTTGAGTTAGATAACTACACTGGTACATTTTCGTCAGTTGCATGGTTTTTGCTAGAATGTCAAGTGTCATTTTAAATTAATGTGCAGTCTCTGAGTCTTAGTTAGTCTCAATTAGTTATAGAAATTGCGACCAATTTCCTTATTTTGTATCGTTTTCTCACTTAATATTATCTAATTAGTCGTGTTGCATCATTTTTTGTTTTGTTACTGGGCTGGATATTTGTGTTTTATAACAAAGGCATAAAACACAAATATAGGAAAAACCTGAACCACTTTTTGTCAAATGTTGTGTAAATGTTTAAATGAAAGAAACCCACCAGCAGATGCCAGTGTAGGGCAGCGCTCAGGCTGCATGGATGCATTGGGGAAGTCGGTCAGTAAGGGCAAGGGGGAGGGGCTGGTGTGCAGGGAAGAGAGCTCATTGGTCGCACCCCCAATAGTTGATATTTCTCCCTGTCTGATTGGGAGAGGTGTGCTGTTACTGGGGTATGGGACCACAGTGCTTATGAATCAGTAGCAGCAGCATCAGAAGCAGAGAGAAACGCGTTTTGCTCTATAGCAGCATCTTAACCTTTTTTATTGTTATTGTTTACTTTACAACATTTCCAAAGATTTTTCCCTATTTTTATTGGCTGAAAACCTTTGTATTTTGGCCCTAATGATTGTAGGAAATGATTGTAAAAGATAGAACCTGTGAAAAGGACAATCGTATCCTTTCATTTGTACTGTTATGCATACACATTTACTAAAATACATCCGTTGATATTTTACTATACACCTGTCCAGCAAATAATTATATTTTAAATTACATTATATTATATTCAGTTTTGGATTCACAGTAGTGAACCTGAAATGTTGAAGCAAAATATGTTAAACACCTGAACATTTGAAACAACATCCCTAATATTCATCTGGCTGCTACTTAAAAATTATTTTTAAATTATTTATCTATTTAACTATATCCTATTTCAATAACTTGCATATAGACTCTTATTGCACTATTTCACTTTTTTTTAAACTATTTTTCTGTTTACTTGCACTATCTTTTTTCTGTTTATCTGTGTTTTGTGTTCATCTGTTGGAGAAGCCTGTGACATAAGATTTGCATCGGCATAACTACACTTTAGCTATGTTCATATGACTAAATAAAGGACCTTGAACCTTGTATTACAATGTGGTATTGCTACTAAAATATTACTGAAAAGATAGTACTTTGTCCCACACTAATTGTATTTCTTAATTTTAAATTCTAACTGTTCTTATGATAATTGTTATAGTGAGTCTCAGAAATACTTTTTCTGTAGCCACTAAACACAAGAACATGAGTAGTTTGCTAAATTATACCAGACTTAGGAGAGATTTTAAGTCAATAAAACCCTGGTGTATTATGCAACCACCGGTTCCTAGCCCACATGTGATAGTGCTGAATGGACTTAAATGATCAGTTATTTACCTCCAGAACAAGAAAAACAAATGTCTGTCTTGTCTCCTGACTCATCAGCAATTTGGCTCTGAGACCCAATGTCCCCAGATGATCCCACCAAGAGATTTTATAACTCCAAAAATGCATTCAGCTAGTGGACCAAAAGAGGGTGGTGGTGGGGGAGTCGCAGCGTGACGCACACAGGATATGGGAACGTCCTACTCACTGCATTTCTGACTGAGACAACTGTAAAAGATTGCTGAATATAACTTTATTTGTTCCCGGATAAGATATTTGAAAGGTCACAAAATCAGCAAAGATTGACTCATTTAATATTTTTCTTTTATTACAAATATGTATTAAATAATATGAAAAGTTAGACAGGGAGATATAATTATGGTACAATCGAAGTACTGATAATTAATATTCATATTTACATTGTTTATCATGTTTTCCCAAATATGACAAATAAATGCATTTCACAACAAACAATACATTCACATAGACATATATGTATATCTATCAGTATCAACACAAACAAAGAGAAAGTGTTGCAGGAGAGCTAGAGAAAGTGAAATGAATAAGACAAACTTCATACAAAGGCTTTGGCAAGAGTGCATTAATATCATAGTAAACAAAGAATCCTTTAAAGAAAATTGTACAAATGAGCAGTAGAGAGAAAAAAAGAGTCCAGTGCATGTTTTTTCTGTCATTCCCATGAGTTAAACAGCAGCAGCCTTGTGTGCTTGGCTGCTCCCTGCATGTGTCCCTGTGGTATCTTGGTAGTAAGTAGGATGATTATAGTCTACTTGGTGCCGGCAGGTACCAGCATGCTGATTGTTGCAAGGCCGGGCTTTGAGACAGGCGTTTTGCCGGCGGCCATCTTGTTCAGGCTACGAACGTCAGCCTGCCAGGAAGGAATTTTCTTGGTGGTCATGTGGCGGCGAGCGTGTTTGGTGAGGTGATCACTGCGCATGAATCGCCGGTCACACACGGGACACACAAACTTTTTCTCCCCGGTGTGTGTTCGCCGGTGACGGGAGAGCTCGTCGGAGCGTGCAAACCTCTTATCACAGCCGTCCCAGCTGCAGCTGAAAGGTTTCTCACCTAAAGGGAGGATACACGGAGCGCAGGGAGTCAGCAAGTGAGTCAGATAGCAGTCATAAAAACTTCACAGATCACCCTTTAGGATAGGAGACAGAACAATGAGCTCACTCGAGAATAACAAAGCCAAGAAAGTATAACAAACAGGATGTAACACTCATCTGTGGTCGCGTTTTATTCCACATCCTCAGTTACAAACAAGCTCAACACTTCTATATGAAGTTAACCCCACCTGTTTATTGGAAGTCTGAAAAGCATCCCATGATAAAATAAAGGATTATTATCTATGTACCAATGAAGGATTTTTAACTGACAATCACAGTGCCTTGGGTGCTTTTGAGACTGCCAACAAACATAGACCTCCACTAAAATAAACTGGACTGTTATTATTCCTGACTCTTACTCCACCACTTGCCCTATCCTTGACCCAGTGCCAATGTTTTTCTCACCTGTGTGTGTTCTCAGGTGAGCCTTGAGGTGTGAGCTCTTGAAGTACGTCTTTCTGCAGCCCGGGAAGTTGCAGACATAGTTTCTCCTGCGGGAAAAGTCCATCTTTGTGGCTACCGTATTTCCGCTCGGCCCAGCTGGCACGTACACAGGGGCCGGGGCCAGGGGCAGCAGCTTGGTGTTGCCCAGGGTCATGACAGTCTGAGGGCAGTGATGGGCCTGAGAGACAGAGGACTGAGGGAGGACCAGCATCACCGTGCCCTGGGGAACCGCTGAGCCCATGATGAGGGACTGCTGGACGGGGGCTCCATTTACTGAAGTGCGCTGGGGGAGGATTGGTGTGGTGGTGGTCCGAATCCCAGAATGGCACGTTTGAACACCGGGGATGAAGGCTGAGATTATACCCGATTGGCTGCTGACGGGGAACATCTGGCAGATGATTTGAGGGCTGGGGATTGAGGGCGGTGACAGGGTCGTGGGAGCAGGGGGGCCGTTCTGCATTTGCATATTGACAGGAGTGGGGGTGGAGACACTGTTCAAATAGAGTTTTGAGAGACTGGTGTGCTGCTCCATTCCTGAGGCTGATAATGTGGGTGTGAGAGGGGCCGGGGGAGATGGAGGTGTGGTTATCTGCTCAGTTTTTGTAATGAGGTGCTGCTGGCAGAGTGTCGCAGCCATTACTGTGTGTCTTGTTTTCTTTGGATCGGGGTCCACTGGAATGTGGTGTTGGCAGGGGGTGCTGTCTGCGGTGTGGCGGATGACGCTTGTCGCCATGGCTCTGCAGGGCTGTGGCTGAGGGGGGAGGGAGGGGGTCTTTTCAGCAATGGGTGCCAGGACAGGTTGGTGGAGGCCGGAACAGTGCTGTGAGGACACAGCAGTGCTGGACGCCTCAACGAAGCTTGGGCTATGAGGGGGAGTCATACACTGCAGAGGAAAGGGAGGGAAACACAGGAAAGATTATCATTCTGGGCCCTAAAGAGAGCTTTTTATCACCCTGTCTCTCAGAGGAGGAACTACATGACCAGCCGCATGTCATAAACTTGTTATCTTTACACTTTCATATTAAAAGTCATATGGTTTTCTTCATAATATATCGCAAATTCTAACAACATTTTGAGAAAACCTTCAAATTGAATTGTGAATGAATGCCTGTTCGCATTCACTATACGATTTGTGTGTGAGAAAATGTACAAAGGTCTATGTGGAGCTGTCTTTGGTCTCTTAAACGGAGCAGCAGCTTCAGTGGATGTTGAAGTCACATGCTTCATGTAACTCATCGTTTATTTGCAAACTATATTGCACTTTGTAGCCTTTAGACTTTTTTCAATAGAGCAACTTTTCCACATCATCCAAAGGTAATTCCAAGGTTTGTGTGTGTTTTAACTCGTCACAGGAAAATACACATAATAAGGGGTGGATGAGAATGCACTTATCGACTGCATGAACCTAACTTATTTTCCCATGGTTTGAAACCTGTACATCAGGATGAGTCACTTACCAAGGAGGAGAGGGACACAAAGTCCTTTGGGGGCTCTGGGAGTTCTGGCGGCATGAGGGAGTCACAGGAGTCTGAAGCCGGTGTGAGGGGTCTGGGCTTGCAGGGGTTAGGCCTGCTGCTGCCGAGGAAGTGACTCTGCCCCCAAGAGCTCATACACACCAACGCCTCGGCTGCCTCCAGGTCTGTGTACTCCAGGACAGACTGTTCACTGTCATGCCTCCTTCTCTTTGCATAGGATCCAAAATGATCCATGTACTCAGTCTGAAAAGAACAAATAAATAAACTTCAGACAAAGGCAGGGAAACAAAAAGTACTTCAGTATCGCCACATCATTGGGTAAGTCACAACTGCATGAGTCACCTTGTTGATTTCAACTTTGACTCATATTTGATCATGGCAGTAAGTCAAACATCGGAAAGCCCCTGTTATTCTGTTGACAGGAAAGGGGGTAAAATGTGTATTTGCAGTAATCATCTGCTCTGTCACTGTTTCCCAAACTAAAATTCCCAGAGAAACTGCACGATGCGTCCGATAGAGGAGAGGGGGAGTTGGTGACTACACCCCAGCCCAGCATGCACTGCCTCTGGCTCGGGGCCAGGACGCCTCCCATCGCCAAATATAGACCAAACAGTGACGTGCTGCCGAGATGAGCCATGTGAAATCCCCATAAAGCGGTTCACATCAGGAAGTAGGTGTATTACGTTATTACTTTTCGTATTCATTTTTAGAGTAAACAAACGCATATTACCGTCACAAAAGCAAAATCGGGCTAAACAATTTCTCAACATTGAAAAGCTTCCGTATTTGTTTAAGTTACATGTAATATTATCATATAAACGTAGGTAATTACTTTAAAACTAAATTGATAAATACATATTATTTAAAAGTAAAGTGTTATCTTTAATTTAATATAGTTTATTGGGACGTTGACGTGACACAAAAATGTTTAAATATAATAGTACAGATACATTGAAATCAGCTGACGACTTCGCCTTAGTTCTCAATTGTCAAATGCCTCAGTAAACAAGTGTTGTTAATGAACTGCAAAATAAATGTCGCACCTAAGCTTAATTATAGTAAAACAATACAATTAAAATAATAATAATAATAAACTTACCCCGTTTGAGTCCATCTCTGTAAATCTTCGCGCTGGCATTGAGGAATAAAATGTCTAAATATCACTTTTTTGTTGTCAAAGCCCGTAAAGAACAAAGAGACGGCGCTTGCCAGTGCTGCTGTCTGCACTGGGGAAGGGTTGAGGTCGTTTTTTTCTCTGACTGGCTCTCTTTTCTCTCAGCTGTGTGTGTAAAACATGGGGAGGAGAAAAAAAAGGAAAACAAAACTCACAACACGCACTGGCGGGTGGCAACACTTGGCCAATCACAATTAAGTGTGTGCGGAGCTCCAGCCAATGGGAGAGCAGAGAACGCGTGAACAGTGCATGCTCGCAGGACGGTTGGAGGAAATAGGGTGCGTGGCCGTTGGAGGGCGTGGCCTGTAGAGTCAGCAGTGTCAGGGTAAACCCGATGAACTGCCGCACGCTAAACTGGGCGAAAGGTCGATCGAGTCTATGCTGCGTTCACGGGATGTGGGAACAACGTGGTGGAAAATACATCATGGTTTATGCAACTTCTTATAAGTCAGACAAACAAAGAAAATGAAGTACGTTCACTCAAGTACTGAACTTTAGTACTCCAAAACTTAAGTACTTCTACTCCACTACAATTCAGATGTTAATAGTGTACTTTTACACCAGTACATTTATGTGATACCTTTATTTACATTGCAGATTTGGATTAAGGATTTGAAATATATAATCAACATTTAAATAAGACTTAAAATAATCAAAACATATAATATATATTCGTCTGAAATGGAAAAATGTGCATAATGCATACTTTTTGATGCTAATACTTTTTTACTTTTACTTGAGTAACATTTTGATTGCAGGACTTGTAATAGAGTATTCCTACACTTTGATAGTTCTACTGTTACTTAAATACAAGATCTGAGTACTTCTTCCACCGCACCTATACTTTGATAAAAATAAGTTGCAATTACAGCCAAAGTGTCATGACTAAACAGTAGCCTAGTGCTAAAACAAATTGTATAAACCAAAATGTGTAATTTTCCTTAGTCTACAAACCATCACATCACAACAAGCTAAATGCATAAAAACACATAACATTTGCGTCATAGTTTATAACTCCTAGCGCATAAAACGTTACATTGACTACATCTTTGGATCCAAGACAATAACAGTCAAATCTATTGTAAAGTTAGAGTAGTAAGGTATGTGACATAAAGTAACATGCAGTTTTAGTAAGTGCTTTGTTTTTGTAAAGTGTTTCTGCAGATATGGGGAACCATTTAGTAATTGTTGGTTCTGCAGTAAGACCTGCAAGGGATGTTAAAATGTAACGTGTGCATAGTCTTTTATGATTTAAAAACTAAGGATCTTATCTTGCTAAGGCCATATAGTCAGTCATGTGGCTCCATGTGGATTAAAAAAATCCAGGATTTTTTTTTTCCTGTTTTATTGCTGTCTGTTTTACAGCAGAAAGCATACACATCTTCCGGCGCAGACTGAAAACTCATCTCTTTCGTCTCCACTTCGAGCGATAGAATTACTATCAAAGCACTTATATACTAATAAAGGACTGGCTTATCTAAAGCTAGTTGAGTAGCACTTGAAACGTTTTGGATCTATGAAACCTGACTTATATGATTCTGTTTTCTTCAAGTTTGTATCTTTTTGGTCAAATGCACTTATTGTAAGTCGCTTTGGATAAAAGCGTCAGCTAAATGCAATGTAATGTTATTGAGCAAGATGTTTTGGTTTAATCTGACGTGATGGTCTACATTTCCAGTTGGTATTCCATTTCTAATTCCATGTTTGGATCAGATGTTGTAGGAAACATAAAAAACATGCTTAATTTTACATCAGTGATCTATTTGGGTTAATGTCAATAAGCCCATGTATTTTTATCATTATAAGTATGTGCAAGTCTGTGACGTTAAACTGTATTTTCTTTTTTTTAAGAAAAATATTTATGGCCATAGATTTAAGTCTCTTGAAGTAAGGACTCAGTAGATACTCATAATCAACACTTGATGTGTTAGCTTATTAGAGATAGAGATAGAGATAGACATATTTTCATTGACTTAACTGATTTTTTTTTCACATATCAAAGATCGACCCAAAGAAACGTATATTTTGCAAGCTTCATTGTCCACTTGGAAGCCAGACCAGAAGCAAAATCATTTTGAACACCTTTCCCACAGTACTTGAATGCATCACCAATGTCCAGATGAAGCGCGGGTTCCTGTATCGTTTTTTTGAGCTGTTTGTGCAGCTTTCTTACATAAAAAGCACATAAACTAGTGCTTGAGTGTTATTACATTCACATTTCAGTGAGTTAAATGCTCTGTGTAATCAATGTTATTACTGCAGCACTTGGCCATGTAACCAGTGTAATATTGCATCATTATCCCTGTTAAAAATGACATGCATCCATGTGTTTGTGGTCCCACAGGTAACACATGATCATCCATTAAGTATATTGTAAATTATACATACATTATGCAAAAATGTACCTGGTATATCCCACTATTGGTCATAATCTTGAAACTTGTTTGGTCTGTGAGCGTTGTCACCCCTTTAAGGAATGTCTTACGTGAAGTCAACCCCTTTATATAGTATACAATATTAGATTTGTTATTATTGTTACATTTTCAGACAATGCATTTTACATTTGAGTCAGATGTAGGTTTACTGCACTGATCTGAACTGACGAACATTGTGTCCTGGGTGCAGAGAAAAGAAGGACAATGTTTTAGTGATACTAAATATAATCAAGCATATGTTGGGCTGCTTTTCCTGTGGTCTAGTGTCTGACAATGTCTTAGCTCATTCCCACAAGTACATGTAATAGGGATCAAATTGATCTTGACCTAGATATGCTGTTATATCACCAACTGCATTTTAACAAAGAAAAAATGTGTAAATAGTAATTGAACTTCTAGAAGCCATGAAATATAAAAAGGCTCCAATCAGAGTTTGGAAGTATGAACAATTCAATACAAACAAGATACTTTTGTTAAAACAAAATTATCTTGTTTCATTTTCATGAGCCTCAGAACATTGAAATGTTTTGTATTTTGTTTCTGATGTATCCTTCTGTTATACAAAGCTCATATGATTATTGTGTGAAATGAGTTGATTGGTGTTTGTCTGCAGCTTGCCTGCAGCCAAAGGGAGTGTAGCAGGTGTGTTGCCCCGGCCCGGCCCTGGATGCGCCTGGCTGTTAACGGAGGCCGTGCCTCAGTGTGACTCACATAATCATGACCTCAGGGAGCAATGAGTGCTTGAAGCTGCAGTGCCAGCAGTTAGCAGAGGAGAGGGGAAGAGGGAGGAGTTACGGGGGAAACGAGTTAGCACGCCGGCATGACAGGCAGCCCGGGCCTGAGCACAGCAGCCTGTTTGTGATATAAGTGGGGCAGGCCGCTTCAACTTAGTTAGGGAATCTGGAGGAAAGGTTACACTGGCCCTATCTGGGCCTCCACATGCACACATCCCCTGTCCGGACAACTCCCGCTACTCAGGAACTCCAGGAGCGGACTCAAAAAGGGGGAGCTGCCCCAGCAGGGTTAAATATATACACCCAGGGGCCCATATTTCACTAACAGAGACCCTGGGCTCGGACAGGAAGCTATAGGCTGTGTCATCAGGACAAGAGTGATATTTCCACAAAGTTTATTCACTCTAAATGTAAAATGAGACTGCCATTAAAGGTTTGATAATAATAAACACATCAGTTTTTATAATGCTGCCATGAATTTATTTTCATTTGAAAACACAGTTCAGCTTAATGAGAGGAGAAACATGACATTTTGAGTTTATAAATTCACATTATTTTAAATTGCTTTACTTTCTAGTCTAAATTAATTAATAAGCATAAACTCAAACATCAAGGACTGCAAATGCATTGCATGTTTGCAAAGATTTAAAAAAAAAAAACGATGAATACATTGGTGCTGTGAAATCTGTGCACTTTTCAAAGAGTTTACTTTTTGTCTGTGTGCTGAGCCACACTTAATTGTTCAGATTATTGTTTCATATAATGCTGTTATGCCTCTGAATTGCACTTTTTATTATAACTTTACAAGGTTTTGCAATATTATTGTAATCAAAGATGACACAAATATCCAGTATGTTTAGTGAGCTTGGTTTTGGAAGGCACTTGTCAGTCAGTTGCTCCTCCCCACCATTACTACAAGCTGGCATCTGGGTGAAAGGACACACCAAGCAAACAGGTCCCAGGCTGCACAAAACCTGAGAAGGATCTTTCGTAACCCTTACTGCCCCTTTTTTGTTGCCTTTTTTGATTGTTTTAAAAATGTCAGATCAATAAAATAATTGATATTTCACAGACATAACATAATAGAAAAACAATTTTGCTGCTCTGTGTAGACAGCATTTAGGCATTTAGGTGTTAAGTCACTACAGTAGGCCTAGTAAATGAGCAGACAGTGTATTTGTTCAAGCGCTCTTTCTGGAAAGATAAAGTGGTGTTTACAATCCTGATTTTTTTATGTTAAAGTACTATTTTGGCATTAAATGCATGCTCCAATTTGTGAGGCAATCAAAGGTTCGCAGCTATGTGTAATCTGTTTGTGAGTTCCTGTATGACTGCAGGAAAAAGTACATGGTGAACATTAAAACGAAATCTTCTTAAAATGGAATTAATTTAATTACTTTGATTTTAAAACCATTCCATCCTTCAGCAACTAAATGTTAAAACATTTTAATATGACTTCAAAAAGAAAAACAATTACCATTAAATTCATCAACATTTTTTATTTCCAACATAATTGTCTACCATATAGGCAAAGCACTAAAAAGAGATTATGCAATAAAAAGGTAAATATCAGGCTTTTGGACCCACAGAAAAAACGCATTGCTATTACATGCTACTAATACACAACATTTGGATCCTGCATGTTGTGAAAAACGATGGCCTGGTAGACTCATACAATATCGTTTTCAAAAGAAGAAGAAGAGATCCTTGCATTCTTACACAGGAAAATCTTCGGTTAAGTATTTGTCATGAAACACATTCCCCTTATCTCCCATTCAAAAATAAAAAATATATATATTATGCAGTAAATGAAAGCAGCAACAAAACAAATGTTGTTTCAATCTTTGTTTTTATTTATAACTCTTGTATTGCATGTTTATTTGAGATTAAAACAAATGTTTGTCTGTAAATTGGGCTAACACGATTTCATCATCACGGTAAGGGAGTGTTTACATGTCATTAGGATTCAAAATGGATACTACAAAACATAATTAATTATCCCTGGACAAATATCATAGAGTTTGTATGATATACTGTGCATATGTATATATATATAGTAAATATTGCCTGACAACAAACACTGCACTGATGTGTTGTTGCACAGCACATGTGGCCCCACCCTCCCGTCTCCTGTCCATTAGAAAGGAGCGACAGCAGAGATTCCTCTACAAGCACCTGGCTCCTGATTGGTTGGAATGGGATTCTAAAGCCAATCTGTTGCTATGAGACACTGGCTCCTGTGCTGCCAGCTTTCTGTTGTCCTGGCAACATGAGGAACAGGAGGCAGGGTTGAGGGCTCCCTGGAGATGGTCTGGGCATGTGTGGTGCCTAATGATGAAGGCTTGCAAATCTGGGATATTATTAAATAATACACTTTGAATAATTTGCTGTCTGGCTGCAGGGGAAGTTGCCTTCTTCTGCAAGGGTTTATCAAACAACGTTCTATGAGAGAAGAACATAATCAAATTTGCAGAGATTTTTATATTGCATATTTCATGTTCTGGCACCCCCTCAGCTTAATGATTTCATTAAACAAAATGTAAAACTCATCAACCAAAGCTACTACGAGAGGGGATTGTAAAATACAATAAAAGTATCTTTGCTCAGTCAGCCTTTTCCAATCAGCAGCACATAGCTGGAACACAGTACCCACAGAACTGTTGAACATAACATCTCAAACAGTGGTTACTGGACAATCACACATGATGTGACCAAATGGAGAAAGGGTCATATCATTGTTTTTTATACTGTCTGTGCATATTAGCTCTTAACTTTGTTTATGCATGTGCTTTTGTGTCTGTTGTGTGTTAATTAGTTAGTATATAAGAGCTTTTAATTGGGCATATGTGCTTCATGTGTGCTGCAATCATGCATTAATTGTGCATATGTGTTTCTTTCCGTGCCTCTGTGCCCTTGTATGTTTTCTTTTTATGCCATCAATCTGCCAGGGACTGCAGATGAAAACTAGCCTCTATGGCTAAATCTGGCACATTTACATGATGGACTCAAGTGCTCGTATTCCTTTTACTTGAGTTTCTCAATGTTTTTGCTACCATAGGGTACTCGACTACATCTAAGAAGTAAATATCAATATTTTTTCCACTGAATTTGATATCTTTAATTTCTAGTAACATTGTAGAGTCAGATAAATAGCACAAAATATAACAAATACGTTATGATATATTCTTAAAACATAGACAAAGATAGTGCTTGGCTGCTACCCAGCGGTGTATAAAGTATAAAAGATAAGCTCTGTAGTTACCAGCCTTAAATTGAAGCACAAAGATGCAAAATATAAACTACATTTTAAATAAATATAATCTTAGGAGAATCCCTAAAGAAAAAAGTAAAAGTTAAGACTACATAAAAGACTACCTCTCAGTAACTGCACCTTAACCACCTTGATCTTCATCTCGCCAAGTGGGATGAGCAGTGCCTCAGCAGGGAAAACTATCATAAGGACAGCACATCGTAATAGAAAAAAGAGAGACATGCAAGGGTGCTGACGGAGTGTAACACAAGTCAACCATTTTTGTTAGAAACAACCAGTTGCCTATTTATACCTTTGTAAACATCTGACAGCATAGGAAACACAACCAAACTTTGAATATTTTTTTATTTTTTTTTATTTTTAACTTTATGATTCAATAAATGCTGGAGGAAACCAGGGCTAAGGGAGAAAACCTCAAGTGACAAAGGGAGAATATACTATATCCATACAGTACAGCAAAGATTAACGAGGGGTATCGCACCCTGAAGATGTTGGCAAGACGACAGTATTAAATACTGAGAAGGCATGTTTTTTTTTTCCAGTAAGGATTGGAAACTGGAGGAAACCAGGGCTAAGGGAGAAAACCTCAAGTGACAAAGAGAGTATACTAAATCCATACAGTACAGCAAAGATTAACGAAGGGTATCGAACCCTGAAGACTGTTGCAAGACGACAGTATTAAATACTGAGAAGGCATGTTTTTTTTCTTTTCAATAATAATTGGAAACTGGAGTAAACCGGGGCTCCCGGAGAAAACCTAAAGTGACATACAATATCAATACAGTACAGAAAATATTAAGGAAGTGAAACCGAAACCCTGAAGATTGTTGCAAAATTACAGTACTGAATACTGAAAAGCAACTTATTCTTTTTTGCAGTGCTCGGTTATATTTTTAACAACTTTTGAGAAAGACGTGGCAACTGCAGACTTTTTTGGTGGCGGACTGATGGGGGCCTTCACATGGGTTTTCAGGATCTCCATCAAAGCATCGTCAAACAATGGATTATTTGTTTCCATATGAACCCGTACGTATCTATTATGGCCTTGACTCCTTATCATGTCTTTGATAGTGCCTTTGATGATTTTTTTCAGCTGTTCCTCGTCTTTGATTTTACTGACTGCAGATATTGGGATGATGTTTTTATCCTGCCACTTTACACACAGACGTTGGATGATGCTGTCGGTGATAAGTTTCTCCTGGGTCTCATAAATTAGATAAGGAACTGGTAAAAAGAGCCTCCTGATAAGCAGACTGATTAGGTTCTTGGTCATCTCCTCTGTTGAAAGAGATGAGGCATCCATTGACACTGCTGATTCTCCCGTTCTGGATTTTCCAAAGCATGTTTCCTTACAAGGTCCTGCAGGAACAGAATAAGAGACCTCTGGAGGAGGGCAAGAGGGTTTTGAAGTCTGACTGGGGATCTCTTCGTAGGATTCTTGATTGACAATGCAGTTTGCAACTGAGGTTTCTTTAAGCATCGTGGTGATTAAGCCTTCGATGTCAGTTACCGCACCAGATATTTGGTCGCTTTGCAGTGTTTTTACTGATTGGTCCATCTCCAACCAGAGTAGCACTTGTTGCAAGAACTTCCTCACTGCGTCCTCTGTCATGGCGTAAAGGACTTCAGGAGAAAAGCGTGTCTGAACAGCATTACATGTTGTGTTGCATGAAGAGATAACAGTGTCAGAGAGACATTTTCCTGTTTGGACCAGAGGAATCTGATACGTTCGGTAAGGCATCAGATGGTCGTACAATTTATCAGTCAGTTCCTTTGAGAACTTCTTGATCTCGTAATTGGGAAATGCAATGTTTTGTTTTGCAGGTGTTTTTGGCAGGTTAACTTTACTATATAAGCTGTCAATATCCTTTTTGATCATCTCCAAATGTACTGAAGAGGAATGCTTCTTACTCACATTGATCATTGGTGTAGTGAGACAGCTAGCTTCAGATTTGGGCCTCTGAGGCTGGAGACTCATTCCTGGGAAATTGAATTCATCCTCTTCAGCTTTTATAAGCGGAGATGACTGTAAATGCTGAGATGTGGCCTCTGAGGCATAAAAGCATTTCCCCTCATCAAGTATTAGTCCTGTGTTTAACTCAGGCTGTGGAAAGTCACTTTGTTCACTGCACAACAAAGTATTTCCATTATCCATGTAATGGAGGTCGGAAATTATATTGTTGGCATCCACAGATGTGTTGACGCCACATTTGACAAGGATTTCAGGCACAGCTTCAGTTGCTGAGAGGACAGCGATCTGAGATTTTACACTCTGAGACGATCCGCATCTCTCTTGTTCGTCTTTAAAAGTCACTGGTGGACATTCCGGGATTTTGTGAGAGTCAATATCAGTGCTTCCTAAGCGCCAACACAGACTCTGGCACTTGGATTTGATCTTTCTTGAATATGTTTTCAGACATTCAGTAGCATGAAACACCATTACACTAAGAGTTTTTGCGTTGGGCATGGAGCCACTGACAGAAAGGGCCGGCTCTGAGGGCCACACAGAGCTGTTAATGGCCACAGATAAAACGGAGTGAACCTTCTCTACAACCTCGATTTCAACCATTGCTGTGAGCTTTTCTGCACTCGGACATTTCTCCTGTGGGAAGCGCAGAGCAACAGCAAAGCTACTATGGAGAGAGTCTCCTAAGCATACTTTTAAGGTCTCCAAAGGTGCAGTTATTTCCGCAAGAGATGGACTTTTAAGAATGTGCTCCAGTGCTGCTTTAGCAAGTGACAGGATCATTTCAGTCAACATATCAGCCAGTACACCTTTTAAGATTGAGTCGCAGTTCTGTGAAGATATCAGACTCCACTGCGCCGATGAAATTTGATCAAAATATTTGTTGACTATGGGCAAAATATCCCCTGATGTGACTACAACCATCTCAGATTGAGATTGAGTTTGAGATTCCATTGTAGAAAGATGTTTTGCTGTCTGGGTTTGTTTGAAATATCAGAACAATCAGTATGGTTTGTATAAACTCAAAGTGGTTTCTCAGTCTGGTGAAGACAGAGATTATAATACATTCTGTACTTGAAGGCATGCTCCCTTCCAAAGACAAAAACCACTAGTACGTCACGAATACGTCATGATGACGTCACGATTGTGTCAAAGTGTCAGTGGATCGTTGCGTTCCAACTCGCGCATGCGCACACAGACTCTTTCGGGGAAATTCTAAAATTCGAACAAGGTCTGTCTCAAACTTAAACAAATAGCATTATGGTTTGGGCAACAGATAAAGCATCTGGGCCTTGTTCCCGATACAGTTAGAGAGGAAATATTAAACAACGTTGCACGTGCAATAAACTATTTTAATAACATCTTTCACACACCCCTTTAGATGAGCGGAAACCGGTAGAATTCAGTCTGCGGACCAGTGGCGTAGCGGAGGGGGAGCCCCGGACCTTAGGGGGCCCCGCCCCCACTGTAGGCTATCTTCTTAGATTTCGTAACGCGGGAACAGGGCGCAGAGGGCGGGGCCCCCCCCTCCCTGCTATGTTGCTAGGCACCCCGTCCCCGTCATGTGTACGCTGCCTGTAGTAGTACAACAGTGTATCGGCTGATAACTAATGTTCATTGGCAGGCTGGGCAGCGTTCAAAACAAAGCGGGAAGCATTGCTCATATAAACAACGTTCATTAGTTGCGTTGCCGGTAAACATGAAAAATGAAGCGCCACTACCCAAGCGGTGCTCAGAAAAGCAAAATGAGAGCGAAAGCCGAACAGGAGAGGGCAAAACTACCTAAAATAACGTCATTGTTCCGGCAGGCAGCAAAGGTAGACGTAGACTCTAATGTTACTGCAGATAGACCGCTAGCAACCTCCCCCGGCCCCCGGCCGTCAGCTCCGAGTCCAGGCAGACAGCCCAGCAGCCCCGTTACAGCCGAGCCAGCTAGTCGTGCCTCGCGCTTCGAAACAGGTTAGACATTAGAATAATAGAAAGTTTTATTCGCCATAACCAGTAAGAGTATGCTACAGGTTACATTGGAATTGGAATCTAATCCGTTCATTTTTGCAGGTCAGCAAGAAGTCAGCTGTGCCCCCTCCGAGGCCAGTTCAGACATAGCCAAGGTTGCCCAGCCAGCTAGCAGTGCCCCGACAGTGACAACAGCTCCCACCCACCCTAGGGACACGTTGGCCAGCGAAAACTCTATGACTGAATACCCTACTGATAGGGGGAAATTCCCTGTAGATTTAGAAGACGATGATGTTAAACGGTACATTCTGAATAACGGGCCATGCAAGCCTGAAGGGCCATTCAAAAGGGATGGGGAAGGTGCTTTTCAAAAGAGTTCTATAACAAAACATCTAAAATTGGATGTAGAATTCCGCGCAAGTGGATATGTTACTCGCCATCTATGGACCGGGTGTACTGTGAGCAGTGCTGGCTGTTCGGTGACAGACCGTCTGCCCATCACCTCCACCAAGCGTGAAGAATAGGAATAAATGATTGGCAGGGTCTCTCTAAAAAGATTAAGGAACACGAATTCTCTCGCTCTCATTTGGCAGCATGTGTCGTGTATGATACGTGGAAAAATAATATGACCATTGACGCGCAAATATCATCTGAGTTTAAGAGAGAGGTGGGGTTTTGGACCGAGGTCCTAACCAGAATAACTGATGTTGCACTAACACTGGCCTCTCGCAACTCTGCTTTCCGGGGTCACAGAGAGAAAATAGGTGATATAGATAATGGTAATTTCTTATCTACCATAGAACTTATGGCGCGTTATGATCCAGTTCTGCAAAGGCTTATTGAAAGCAAAAAGAAGGTGCACTACCTAAGTCCTCAAACTCAAAACGAAATAATTTCATTGTTATCGAAAAAAGTGCAGGACACAATCATTACAGACATACAGAATGCAGAATTCTATTCGATTATAATGGATACTACCCAGGACATTTCAAAAGTAGACCAACTGAGTCAAGTGTTCAGATATGTTACTATAGCAAATGATGAAAATGGAAACCCTACAGAGGTGAAAATAAACGAAAGTTTTTTGGGCTTCCATGCAGTCACAGACCAAACTGCTGCAGGTATAGAGAGAGAAATTCTCGAATCGATGGAGAGAAAGGGGATACTACTTGGGAAGTGCCGCGGACAGGGATATGACGGGGCTAGCAATATGAGTGGTGTCTACTCCGGTGTACAAAAACGCATAAGGGATAAAGAGCCCAACGCAGTGTACATTCATTGTGCTGCGCACAATTTAAACCTTGTACTCAATGACGCTTGCCAAAATATACCTGAGATAAAAGACTTCTACGACACTGTTGAAAGGCTATATGTATTCTTTAGTGGAAGCGTCAAACGATGGGAGCTTTTGGAAACACACCTCTCAGTGCCCAAGGCTGGCCAGCCTACACTGAAGAGACTATGCCCGACACGATGGGCATCAAGACAAGACGCCGTCCAATCATTGCGGTTCCGTTATGCTGACATTATGCAAGCGCTAACTAAGATAGACTTGCTCTCCAAAAAAAGCGAGGAACGTGCCGAGGCGACTGGCTTGAAAAAGGCCATGGAGAGCTTTGAGTTTGTTTTAATGACTGTAATACAGGGCAAGGTCCTTGAAACAGTCAACATTGTGTCCCAAGCTCTCCAGCGCAAAGACGTGGACCTCTTACAGGCGACAGCAATGCTTGGTAACGCAACCGATACACTTGCCCAACTCCGAGGAGAGTTTGATGGCTTAAAAGCGCAAGCGCAAGACCTGGCATCCTCATGGGGTGTCCACAGTCTCTTCAAAGACAGACGCGCAAGGCGCACAAAGAGGCACTTTTCAGAGCTTTGCGAGGACCAGCGGCTCCAAGACCCAGGGGAGCATTTTAGAGTGGCGGTATTTTACGCAAATATCGATATTGTCGTTGCCCAACTCAAAAATCGATTTGTTGGAATGAGCGAAGTTGCACAGCGATTTTCTTTTCTGCTTCCCCGCGAACTTTTGCGCGCAACAGACAAGGATCTGTCTGAGTCCGCAAGTGCTTTATCAGGCCAGTATAAAGACGACCTGTCAGCCGAGTTTCCTTTCCAGATCCTGTCCCTCCGTAATGCTCTTAGGCCTACTATAAAGAAAATTGTGCGTGGAACAATCAAAGACCTTGCACAAACCCTGCTCATTGAAGATCAGTCCATTTTGCCAAGTATCCCCGATGTTGCCATAGCACTGAAATTGTTTTTAACTATACCCGTGACTGTTGCCAGTGCTGAGAGATCTTTCTCAAAACTTAAATTAATAAAGACATATTTGAGGAGCACAATGTCACAAGAGAGACTGTCTGGGTTAGCAGTCCTTAGGATTGAGAGCCGACGCGCGCGCAGTATAGATTTAAAGACTGTTATACAGGACTTTGCGCAGAAGAATGCCAGGAGACGCGCTCGTATAAAATAATAGGCCTACAAAGCAGCTCCTGATTGCATCCTCTATGTAGCCTATAGGATGTGTTTTATTTGTTTGTTTTTTGTAGGCTACTTTTCTTTTATACAGAATGTTATATATATGTGAACCGTTCCGTTGTGTGAACTCCAATGATGATAGGCTATAACGTTCTACAATATACCTTCATGTTACAAAAAATACACAGCCACTTGTTTGTATTTGTCAATGATGTTTAAATCAGATGTATATTATTATACAGTTCCTACTGACCCTATACTGTTTAAATCAGATGTATATTATACAGAAAGTTCCTACTGACCCTACTGTTTAAATCAGGATGTATCTTTATACAGAAAGTTCCTACTGACCCTATACTGTTTAAATCAGATGTATCTTTATACAGAAAGTTCCTACTGACCTATACTGTTTACAAAAGATACCTGAAAAAATAAACATTTAAAAAAGTTGCCGCGATGTCTATCCCATGTCACTTTATTATTGATTTAGGGGAGGGGGCGGGGCCCCATTGTCCGACCTGCGGGGGAGCCCCGAAATATTGCGCAACGCCACTGCTGCGGACCCGTGCACCGGAATTATGATAAACTCAGCAGTTCACCCGTTCAGATTTGCGGTAAGTGTGTGTATGTCCATTTGTCTGCTTTTTTTCAGCAGACGAGCAATACACTTTTTTTTATGTTACAAAGTTAACGGGCTCTGCTCATTATTCTGCCAAAATGTATGTGTGTCATTTACCCAACAGTATTTCAGTGTATGTTGGGGTTTTGAATGAGGGAACATGCAAAGAGAGACCATCTAAACATTCATATAAATAAGTAGCCTGCAATATGGATCTTATGAATGTCATGTTCTTAGTTAAAAAAAAGTAATGAAAAACTGTGAGATTTCAGCTTGGCCTCTACTGTACATTTTGGTGAATTAAAATAGAAAAAGAGTATTAATGGGTTAGTTTCATTTTTCGATGTGTTGCAGCAAATATATCTAATGAGAGGCAAGAGATTGAATAATAGACAAGACAAGACAAACATTTTCTCAATTCAATATGCCTAAAGCAGATTAGCACATGACCTTTGGATGAATTCAGGGAGAAAATGCATTAATTTAACATTCATACAAGCCTATCAGAGTTCTGCAAGTGTCCTTAAGGAAAAGGAAAGTGGCATTGTTTACTGTTTATCTAGGCCTATCAGTGCTATATGGAAATGATCAGCGATACTATTTTAGGCAAGGACAATAAAAACAAATGTTACTGTTATTTCCGGTGCACATTTGGTGATTGAATAACTTCACAGCAGGAGGGACTTCGAAAGTGTGGTTCTATAAATAATAAAAAAGGTATGAATCATACAAAGGCACACTGGAATATACTGACTCAAACAGGAAGAGAACCGCTTTCTGTTTCTGTACACCTGAACCTGTACAGTGTGTCATGTGCAATCATGAGTTCAACATCTTATATGGGTCATAACAAATTGTTTTTATCCTTGGCTATTATCTTTGCTGCTCTGCTGCAAAACAAATAGAATATCCTTCGAACATATAGAAACATATCTAGGATAACCTTTTAGGAGGTAATTTACTCTAATGTTATCTCATAATTTTAGACTTGTGGCTCTATGAGGTTTCACTGTTGTCACCAACAGCTGGGTCAACCTCACAGTGGGGCTTGTATAAAAGTCAGTGGACCACAAGACCTGTCAGGATTCATCCTTGGGGGAACATGAATGTCTGCATCAAGACATCATGGCAATCTATCTTAAAGCTTCAGATATTTCGAGACCAAAGGCATGGACCGGCTGATTAACATTACATTGTTTAGAGCCGCATCACTAGAGTGGCTTAAATCAAATAATAGGCTACTTTAACCAAAGGGTGAATGCAGCAATCAATGGCCTGGTTTCCGACAGAGCAGCTTCTCTGCAGCAGGCCGTCCTGTCATGCCTGTTTCCTGTGAACGGGGTTAGGTTTGATGCCCAGACATCTGTTCCTGTGGACAGACACAGAAAGCACCAGCAAAGGCACAGTTCATAACTGCTGCAGCTCAACACATCAACCACAGACAGACCTACTATTTCCTGAACCACTTACATATTGCAAGTCTGTTGTAAGATAGGCTGTTTAATATGCGTTTGAAAAGGTAGAAAACATGTCAAACGATCAAAAGAAAGAAACAGAGTCTCGACAGACAGAAGCTACTGGAGAGCCTTTATTGGGCGGTTTGTGCTTCAAATCCTTTACAAAAAACAACAACAATTAAAAACATCTTAATAACTTTTTGTCCCTTGACATGTAATGTTAATATAACTTCATATAAAAAGCAAATAAACATTATATTAATAGGTATAATAGAAATTTGGATATAAAAAAAAACAAGGACCCACATCCATTCTCTTAATAATAAATATATACACAATAAGTACTGAGATACAAAAGGAGAGACCATATCGATCAGTTTTTTCAGTGGCTATATACAAAAATATTTCCTTTTTTTTAAACCAGATAATATGAATTTCTTTTTGACAATAGAGGAGATTCTCTTTGCGAATGTGTCTGACCCTTAATATCATATTGCACTTCCAGAACAGCCTGACTGCACTACACATTGATTGACCTATTTCATCAACATTCAGAAACCTACTCTACAGGGATGCTTTTTAGCATTGTTATTCATGTATTTAATGACTATTTAATACTCACATAGAGGGCCATTTTTATATCGACCTGATGAAAAATCATCTTTTAAGTAATTTCATTCACAAACATGTCTCCTACACTAAAAAAATAATCACAATCATTTACAATATTCTACCCTAATTGCATGACGGTTGAAGAGAGTTTTACACAACGAATACTGCCATGTTGTTTAGTATTAATACACTGAACCACTGGGGCTCTATCAACAATTTGCCGTCTTCATTTTGTGCGCAAAATACCCAACTTTACGGATTGTAATCATCAGTGCTATGGCTTTAGGAAGGGAAAGACGAGTCGTTTCTCTTCATAAAAAGAAACACTGCTGCTTGCATAGCATGAGGTATAGCAGCCACACACAAATGCTCTGCACAAACATTTACAAAATTAGGCACAAATCTGTGAGGTGCAACTTACTGAATACAAGATAAATGTGTATACAATAAAACCTGGACTCACTTGTTGAGTCGTATACACAGAGAAAGGTTTTTAAAATCAATCAAAAATGTATAACTTACACACCTAATCAACATTGCGATCCATGAAGAGCTGTGTTTTTTTTTAAATACCTGACTTTTAACATTAATGCAGCACAAAGACAACATGATTTAAGTGTCAGATCAAGTCCATAATCACTGCGTAGCAAGATGTGTAAACCACTTCTTCTGACAGCTCCATTTCATTGGTCCTCTATTGCTGGCATCGTCCAATCAGATCTCAGTGAGGGTGAGTTTGTACATTTCGCCCATCTCCTCCATGGTGATCTGGAAGGTGTCTTCGTTGGAGTAGTGTTGGATGATGTTGTCATCCATGTGCACTAGGATCCTATTATCAAAACAGATATGGATGTTAGTGGCCTCTTTGTTTCATTTAAAGATAACTAAAGTGTACAATCAGGTTCATTTATGATCTCTTATGCCTTATGTATTTTAATTAGTAGGTCTTTTAAATGTCTTGCTTGCTCTGCAACACTGAACACTTTATCTTTACCAGAATGTTTTATTTAAATCAATATTTTTGCTGTTTTTAAATGAAAGTGCTATACAAATAATAATACAAAAAATCAAAATAAGGTGAATAATAATACAAGAAGAATAAATAAAGCAATTAAGATGTAAATCAAAAGAATCAACTATTTGGGTTTGGTTGCTCACAGACAGTGTCGTACAGTATTGATGACTCACCCTTTCTTGCACTTCTTGTAGACTTTCCCAACCTTATCCAAAGGTAATTCATACTTCTCTGAAATCTGGTTAAAAAAGAAACACAAATCAATGTTAAATTATTAAGAGAACCTTAAAGAAAGAAAATATAAAATGGTGTAATCCTCTACAGACACCTGGTGCACCTGTGCATGGTTCTCTATAATCACTATACACAACCTTTGCACCCTAAAGTAGTCTCCCACCAGCCTCTTTCTATTCTTCTATTTCTATTTGCATTTTTAAAAACACCCTTTTTCCACAATCTCCTCTTCTTCCCTCTCCCCAGGACGTCCCCACTTCCTCTTTTCCCCAGCTTTTGTCCCCATAACTCCCCTACCTTGGTTCCCTGTATCCCTTTTTAACCCACACACACCCTTTCTCTCTATTTCTCAATGTCCCCAGTTCACCTTTTGTACTCAGTCTACCCTACGTTGTTTCTAATTGGTGTCCTGCAGCTTATTTAACAGGCCACAGTTGCCTACTGTATATATACACTTTTTTCCAAAATGTGCATGTTTATTCAGGGTTTTTTTTAAATCCTGGAAAAAATAGGCGACTCCTTTTCCAAATACTAGACTAACATGCCTTTCTGTTATTTTCCTTGGTGTGTCAGGTTTGATGTCATGCCAGAAAGCTTAAAAGGTTAGTAATCAACGGTGGTTATGCTACTTCTGGTTTTTGTATCTATTAATACTCAGTCTCTTGTTCAAACTCTCCAACATTACATTATTCATTCTGTCAATAGATTCTGGTGACTTTAGGGAGAGGATAGTTGATTTTTATTTAGGTTAATACATTCAAATAATTGTCCAAATCCATGTGGATTTTTAGCAGATAAACACCCATGTCTACTGCGGTCGTTTGTCCCGGGAATGAATGCAGATTGTAAACTTTCCAGTTGAAGATACAAGCCAGATGTTTGTAGGTGTTTGTGGGTTGTACTGCTTTTAGACACACTGAGAACTGGGTCTCGGTATAAAACAAAAACATGAAGTCAACTGAGGACAACTTACAGCTTCCACCAGGCCTTTCAGCGTGGGATTCTTCAGCATGAGAGCATCAAACACCTCCTCTGTTTCCCTGCGCACGTACAGCAGGACTGTGTGGTGAAAAGAGAAAGAAGAGACAAGAAGGCATCAAAACAGAGCACATTTGTTCATGGGTTGGACACAAAACATGCCCCAATTCTGGCATCAGCCAAAAGTTTTGAAGCTTGTCTGAACTGTTTGACTGATTTGTGGCTAAAGCGTTTCCCTTTCTCAATTTTCGAAGAAGTAAAGCTCAAGCACATGTATACTTATGTTTAATGCATTTTTACATTTAAACATGTTCTGCAATGTTGCTGGCCATATTGTTTGTGTTATGTGTAACGTTGCTGCCTTCTTGGCCAGGTCAGCATTGCAAATGAGGTTCTATCTCAATGCTTTTATCTGGTTAAATAAAGGTTAAATAAAATAAAATAAATAATATTAACTTATACCACTACTACGTGACTTTTTGAGACACTCATTGAGAACTAAACTGGCCCTGGACCCACGCAATTCACACCTAGAAAGCACATTCAAACATGGACCCACCTTTAATTCTTGCTCAAAATAGATCATGCTCTAAATAGATTTTCTTGTATTGTTTTGCAAGCTGTTGCGATATGTGTGGTCTCTAAATGCGACACATATTTAAAGACCTAACTATGCACAGGAGATTTCAGAAGTTTGAGAAGCTAAACCCAATTATAAGGAAGTGAAACAGTATTATTTGTAAGTGACTATATAAGGGGGGTTTTCGTAATGCTAAAGTATTTAGGCCAGAGTTCACAGTGTTCTGGAGCCGCCATTAATAACTTTGTTTGAGATGGACGTCATGGAGGCTGTTGGCACACTGGCAGATTGGCAGTATCTCCTTCACTGTATTAACATCGGCAGGATCCCATTCAAACCATCACACTACTGCAACATTTCTAACATGGAAACATGCAAGCTTATGGGGAAAGATTTCCCCCAAATCTAAACTGAATTAAGTTTGATTAAAACTCAATGAATGTCGCTTTTTTTTTGCAGAATAATGCTTAATTTTAAATGTATGCAGTTAAGCTTCGGAAGTCATGTCTATTTGTGGCTCTTCTTTACAGGTTAATGTTTGTATAGTGCGGCGCCACCTCAGTCTTTGGTATTCTTGGCAAAAACTCCTACTAAACTCCTACTACTCTTGGCAAGGTCTTCTTTCAACAGGAATAACCTGGTTGAGAAAGAAATACAGGAGGAAGTGGGCCTGGGATTGTTAATTTGAAGGGCTTTTCAATGCTGAATGAGATTAAAGTATGCAGTAGTTCACAATATAATATCTTTAGGTGGAAGACCCTAAATAAATGTATATTATTTTGTGCAACAGGGACATCTGTTGACCCCTGACACCTCACTGTGGTCTGATCAGTGTTATTAGTTCTCTGTAGATAGTTTACAGCCTAAACTCCTGCAGCCCTATCTGGCTTTTGGAAGCTATTGACTGTATGCATGTATTATGCAGAGTCAATAAAAATGATTTTGAATTAATACCCATTTTGTCTACACTCCATGTTTTTCTTCTAAGCTTGCTTTATGTCTATGAATAGGATATAGGGGAAAGGGCATAGACTTGTTTGCATGTGTGTGTGTGTGCACGTAGCTATCAGTGGTATTTGTTAGGTCAGTGCAGGCCGTAGACACGTGTGTGAGTGTTTTCGAAGAGCTGGAATAATCACATGGCCCCAAGAGTGTGTGTGTGTGTGTGTGTGTGTGTGGCCTAGCATTACTATACTTGTGGGGACCTAAATCTGTTTACACAGTCACGTGTGGGGACTCGCCTCCCTTATGGGGACAAAATGGAGGTCCCCATGGGGGAAACATTAATTTTAGGGTGAAGACTTGCTTAGGTTTAGGGTAAGTCTCCAGTAAATGCATGTAATTCAATGTAATGTCCCCTGAAGTGATGTATACATGGTATGTGTGTGTCAAACACTCAACAGAAGACATGCTAAAATGCACACACACATTGGGAAGACCATAACTCACCTGATCAGCATGTGAAAACTCATATTACACACACACACACGCACGCATGCACGCACACACGTACACACGTACACACGTACACACGTACACACGTACACACGTACACACGTACACACGTTACCTTTCTTTGGTTCCTCTCCTCTCGCCATCTTATTTGGGGGTGAACCGAACTCTTCGTCACTGAAGGGTAATCTCTTCATGCCCGAGCTGCAGACACACACAAACACACAAATCACTGTTTAACGTGTTTCACAACCAGCTAACAGGCTACACAAAGCCCCATAGGCCTTTCCTAGAAGCAACATCCCTGTATGCCTTTTACTGGGAATGTGCCAAAGGTTGACTCGGTTCAAAAGTACTTTAAAGTATTTGTGAGAAGTGTGAAATCAAGGCCCCAGTGAACTCACCTGTCCTCTCCATCTTCTGTTGGGTAAGGCTGCAGAGGAAACAGAAAGAAAGAAATTCGTTTTTTTTTTTTAAGGAAAGGCAGGACGTTGTATTTCTATAGCAACTTTCAAATACAGAAATAGTTCAAAGTGCTCTACATAAGATGAAAGAATACCATTTAATAACTTTATAAAAAGCTAAATTCTGAAAACTGTTAAAATAGCGAACAATGTATACAAATACAGAAACGATATATATTAGATGTGTAGGATTTGTATAGTCCATCCATCCATCCATCCATCCATCTTCTCCCGCTTATCCGTGTTCGGGTCGCGGAGGTAGCAGTTCCAGCAGAGACGCCCCAA
>NW_011354720.1:798953-799764 GCF_000735185.1 Notothenia coriiceps
ATATATACCCTGATATATATATATATCAGGGTTTCCGTTAGCCGGTAATTACCGGTTTTTAGTTGGTAAAATGTATTAAAAACCGGTAAATTCAAAACCTGTCGGTCAAAATGTCTGGTAATAATTAAGGATGCTCCGATCAATCGGCCGCCTGTCATTATCGGCCGATATTCACTCTTAATAGTTTGATCTGTGCTCTCTATAAAGGCCAATCAGGAGAGCTGGATCTGATTGATATGGACATAAACGCGAGTGAACCCTAACCGGACGCGAGAGAGAGATCAGATCAGCTGCTGAGTCAGACCGAGTCATGCAGCTCTGCATGATCACGTGAAGCCCCGCCCACTGTTTAGCGCGCTGCATGAGAAACTGACGGGCTGTCAGGAGAGAGAGGGAGGGAGAGAGGAAAAGAGAGGATCCGTTACGGATCCTCTCTTTTCCTCTCTCCCTCCCTCTCTCTCCTGACAGCCCGTCAGTTTCTCATGCAGCGCGCTAAACAGTGGGCGGGGCTTCACGTGATCANCCCCCCCCCTCCACTCACCTCCCAGGGAGCCTCTCAGTCTGGCCACCTGCTGCAGGTGCAGGATGTGCAGGCACTCGTTGAGGCAGTTCATGGTCGCCATGGAGGTGGCCTTGAGCATCAGCAGATCCTGGTCTAGAGGTGAGAACCCGGGGGTCGCAGGCAGACCCTCGATGGTCTGGATCACGTCTCTGTGCTGGCCCTGCGCCTGGGTCATCATCTGGAGGCGGATGATGAGGGTTGTTTAGTTATTCAGGGTGAAAATAAATATATATATATATATATATATAT
>NW_011354720.1:799797-809756 GCF_000735185.1 Notothenia coriiceps
GAGGAGGGGGGTTATACATTGTGTGATGGTGCCTGTTCCTGTTTTGTCTTTGAATCGATCAGTGAGAACAACTTAATGTATGCATAGCAAGAGTGTTTCTGCTATTTCACCAAGCAGAAGTGTCTCTTTCTTCCAAATAAAGCTGCCCCTGTGCTGCCTGACGACAAGTCTTAGCCTTGAACATGCAGCCCTGCTTCCAATCTAACAGTTTGCCAGACAGTGGAATTATTTTGCATTATTGATAGGGAGCTGTACCTATTCTTACCACCTGTCTCGCAGGTAATGAGATCTCAGATGGTTAAAACGTCTATCGGCAACACTTTGTTGACAGAATACAGTTCTTTATCTGCTTCATATTCAAAAACATACATTCTAGGGTATTGTTTTGCTGAAGTATCAACACTTTCCAGATTTTAAAATGGGGCAAATGGTCTGGTTGTAGCCAATCAGAGGCAAGGGATGTTTCCATGGTAGGGGCCGAAAGTACCTGATACCTGGCCTGTCGGGGGGGGGTTAGGTTACACCAACAGGGTGTAACCTAACCCCCCCCGACAAGCCAGGTAGGGCTGCCGCTTAAGCAAGAGCCATCTGTCCAGTCAGCAGCCAGGCATCCAGGCAGCCGTGGGGTGTTTATGTGGCGATTGTAGAGCTACGCCTGTGTGCCAGTGTCAGGGGGACTTGCAAAGGGAGGGGGGAGCACCACGAGTACCTCTAAAACGGCCTCCCATGGCAGGACCCACCATCGAGTGGCTGGAGCCCAAGCTGCCCGACATCCTGAAGAACGGCAGCTCTCTGGACAGCTTCACCGAGGGGGAGGGCCAGCTGGAGGGGGGCGGCCTGGAGCTCAGCAGCCCAGACTCCTGCAGCTTCTCTGGGGTAAGGACATGACACCCTCTCCCCTAAGAAGTTGATCTGACTTCAGTTATTTCCCCTTTAGGCTTTCTGAGTTTTCTTAAAGGTGTCCTATCATGTCTTTTATACATAAATGTGTCCCCGGTGTGTCAGGGAACTCACAAAGTGTCAGAAAATAAAACCCTCTCTCTTTTCCTTCGTACCCAAATCTCTAAAAACGGGGGTACAACGGAGCTGATCCAGATTTGCTGCCGATATGATGTAATATCTGAAATGTGGGCTGGCTTTACGCCCACGGCCCTATCAGAAACGTTGCTATCAGAAACAATGCCCGACGTGTTTTGGACCTAATATTGTCTTTGTTTACATTAGCAAGCATCGCTAACACTCAGAGCTAACCTGTACTGGAGAGAGCATGTGTCAAAAAGCAGGGGGAAAAAAGAAGAAAGGAACTCACCTTCTGGTAAACCCGCAAGATAAAAAGCATTTGAGCTCCATACTGTTTCAGAGATAATCCTTGATGTGTATTTTGAGCAAAACACATCATAGACATGTTTTTCATATTTGTATATATCTGAGACCCATAATATATGCCTACAAATAGAATGATAGGAGATCTTTAAGTGACGTCTCCCATGTCATAAACACACTAACTTATTATCAACCTCTGCTGAGACATTCCTGTAGGTTGTTGCTTCAATCAAACCCCCCCCCCTTCTGTGTCTCAGGAACAGGAGGACATTGACGCAGAGGATGAGGCGGAGGACTCTTTCACGGATAAGGAGGAGGACCTGGGTGCTGTGGAGGAGGAGCGCAGCGTCATCCTACACCTGCTGTCCCAGCTGAAGCTCGGCATGGACCTCACAAGGGTAGGTCCAGTTCCATGGAGCTCCGAGAGGCTAAACAACCCCCCTTCCAACACATCTTGACAAAACAAGACTAATGGGATATGTTATCATGTTTTATATGGTATAACAGATAGTAAGTGACATTTCTATAGACTAGTCCAGAAAAATAATGTTGGTTACGCCCTACTATTTAGCTGAAGTCAGTTAAAATGTAAAGCTTCAAAAAGCATTTAGTTTATCTGAATTGAAAAGGTTCGTAGTGGCCCAAAATAAACACATTCAAGTCATGTTTGTGTTTCAATATTCTGATACTTTGATTTGTAATGACCTGTCAGGCTGAAGTAAGCACTTCCTGCTTTGTAATTACTGCTCCTGGACACTCTGACACTCTATCTTCCAGGGTCGGTTTGTTCTAGTATTTAGATAGCCTCCTCTTGGGTTTCTGATTTATCGCAGTTATCTGGTGAAATCATGGCTCAGGTGGACATCTAGTAGACGCTGTGACCTCAGGGTCATGTCGAGTGTACGTCAGCCGCTCAATTTACCCATGGTGAATGATCTGATAACGCACCAAATGGAAAAGAAAATAGCATCCAAGCACTACCTAAGATTTACGAAGACAACCAGGGGGAAATAGCGTTGGCAAGGAATCCTGTTAACAGACAGAGATGCAAGCATGTTGACATTAAGTATCATTTTCTGAGGTCAAGTGTGGAAGAGGGAGAAACAAGTTTGGTTTATTGTCCAACTGACCAGATGGTGGCAGATGTGATGACAAAACCAGCACCAAAGTTTATGTTTGGAGAGTAATCATTTCTGTAAGGTAGAGAACCTTATCATATTTTTTTGTTTAAAGACACCAAATGTGATATCAAGTGCGGGTGTTAACATTCATGTAAATGTGGTATCAATTTGCGTTGTAGTTTTGTTGTGCATGGCTGACTGCCAATAACATGTAAGGTTAAAGTGCACGTATGAATAAAGCCACGCCTCCAATGTGAGGGTCCGTTGAACGAAGTACTGCTGTCTCAGACGCAATATTTTCCTCTGCTACACTTGATTGTTTTATCGGGTGCTAACAAATACATTTCTCTCCTCCCAGGTGGTCCTCCCCACCTTCATCCTGGAGAAGCGCTCTCTCCTGGAGATGTACGCTGACTTCATGTCCCACCCGGACCTGTTTGTGACCATCACCGACGGCAACAGCCCGGAGGACCGCATGGTGCGCTTCGTAGAGTATTACCTCACCTCCTTCCACGAGGGCCGCAAGGGGGCCATCGCCAAGAAGCCCTACAACCCCATCATCGGGGAGAGCTTCCACTGTTCCTGGAGGGTCCCCAGGGAGCCCTCGCAGGGGGGGGCCGACCCTGCCACCCCTCAGGAACCCTACCAAGTGCGCTTTGTGGCTGAGCAGGTGTCTCACCACCCCCCTGTGTCTGGCTTCTACGCTGAGTGCCAGGAGAGGCGGATGTGTGTGAACACGCACGTGTGGACAAAGAGCAAGTTCATGGGGATGTCCATCGGGGTGTCCATGATAGGGGAAGGTAAGCCAGCACTATCTCATGAGATCACCCAGAAATAAAGAGCCTGGCTCACATTCTATGGATGTGCTCGACTAGTCAAATAAAGTTTGTACCCTCGCCAGAAGTCAAATAAATACTAGTCTTTAAACTCTTATTAAAAACAGCTATTAAATAACTTGATACACTGAAATGCCTTCCTTGTCAAAGAATCTGTCGACTACAATTGTTAATGCTAATTTCAAATGGTGGTTATAATATATTAGGCCTTTCTCCAACTCATATAATTTTGTCAAATAACTGATTTGTTGATTTTAGTTTTTGCACAAAGAATATTTGCAAAAGCACCACTTACTTTCTTGTATTCAACTGAGGTTACTTGGAAATAAGTCAGACATGCAAAAAAAAACTATTTGACTAAAGAAATAATAGAATTATAAATTAATCTTAAATCTATTCTTCGCTAAGTAATATATGAACCTCAAGAATAAAGTATCCTAACAGATAGGACTCTGGTAGAGATGAATTATGGCCAACAGAATGGATGGGAATGAACAAATTAGTTAAGGAATGAGTTGTTTCTTGATTTAGTTTGTATCTGTTATCCTCCCAGGTTGTCTGTATTTGCTCGAGCACGATGAAGAGTACACCTTCACGCTGCCTTGTGCCTACGCCCGCTCCATCCTCACTGTCCCCTGGGTGGAGCTGGGCGGCAAAGTCAACATCAACTGCGCCAAGTCGGGGTACTCTGCAATCATCACCTTCCAGACCAAACCCTTTTATGGCGGCAAATTACACAAGTGAGTTCCTCCTGGGGTTTCTTCTTACAACGCCTTGTGTCCCTGTGTCTAATTGTCCCGTCTGAACACAGGGTAACGGCGGAGGTGAAGCACAACACCACCAACGCGGTGGTGTGTCGTGTGCAGGGAGAGTGGAACGGGGCTCTGGAGTTCAGCTACACCAGCGGAGAGACCAAGACGCTGGACGTCACCAAGCTGCCCGTCACCAAGAAGAGCGTCCGGCCCGTGGAGAAGCAGGGGCCCACTGAGTCCAGGTCAGACAAAAGAGGGTGGATTTGTTGCGTTTTAACATTTAAACATAACTAGCAGCTGTTTTAAAGAGTACCTGAGCTCCCTTTATATTACTAGAACAATAATGTCATTGTTAGCTAATGAATGTTTCCATGCTGAACGATGGTAAAGTAAAGTACTGATACCAGAAGAATTTACTTAAGAACAGCAACAAACTTCCCACCTCTAGCAGTAAGAAGTATAAATCCAGACTACAGCTTATTGTGTAAAACACTCAACAGATAGATATCATCATAAAACTCCCCGGGTAAATACGCAAATACAGCAGTAACTTCTAACATTTGTGCTAAACTTTCAGGAACATAAATGCGCCCGTTGGACGTACTCAATTTCAAAATTGACGTGGTTGATGTATCAGAATTAGGGTTTTTCATAGAAGGAACTACAGATCTCCATACATTGGAAAATACTTTTAATAACAGCCAGTGAAAAAAAAAGATTCCATGTAAAAATAGTTATTTAAATGCTTTAAAAATCAGGCTATGAATATGGCCTCTTAAGACTGTAAAATATATATATATAAATATATATATATACACAGGGCTGCACATAACTGGTGCGCAGGTGCGCATGCGCACCTCCGCCAAAAAAGGAGCACCGGGTCATTTGAAAAAAGGTGCATTTGCGTACCAACATTGAGAGAGAGAAGGGAGAAAAGAGAGGAGAGAGAGGGAGAGAGAGAGGAGAGAGAGAGAGAGAAAGATATTTGGGAGTTGCATATTAACTGAGGGCCGGCCCGTAGCACTGGCGTTATAGATGTTCGCCTAGGGCGCAAGATCTGAGGAGGCGATGCGCTGGCAGTTCTGGGAGGGAAAACACATTTTTGACCGTTGGTGCTCATCCTAATTTTCGGCCTTGATGTAACAATATTCATAATTAAGTAAATGTGACACCCTTTTCACCCCGGTTACACGTTTCATTTGCCCTGTACGATGGGCGCTGTAAGTGATGAAAATGGGGGATGTTGGCTTATCTGGCGCCCGCAGCTCACAGCCAAAATGCGAGTGAGCGAGGGAGAGAGGGAGGGTGCACCGGTACCAGCGCTGTTGTTATTAGAATCTGGTGCTAGCTGCGCTAACGGATATAAGAAGAAGATGTGTCTACAATAATGTGGAGGGAGAGTCCTCTCCAGTCAGACTGAGAGGCTGATAACTACAGCTCAGTGANCCCCGGTTACACTTTTCATTTGCCCTGTACGGTGGGCGCTGTAAGTGATGAAAGTGGGGGATGTTGGCTTATTATTATTATTATAAGGATAAATAAAAATAGGTATGAAATCATTCCAATGCATTCTATAGGACAGTAAACCAAAAATATCATTTAAATTTGGAGAAATAAAAAAATATGCATGAATAAATAAATGTTAACTAGGTAAAATAAGATATGAATGAACAACAAAAATAAAATAAGTTACATTTATTTGTTATTGGCTATGGTAGGTTATTGGTTATGTTCATATACTTATTTGATTATTAAAATGTAAACCAATCTTTTTCATATGGGTGTTTTAGAGTTGTACCCCCTAGATCAGGTCTCTAGTAATTGTGTGCTGAAAGTGCAGCAGATTGAAGCATTTTAAAATGTTCAAAAAAATCTAGAGGATGTGACGTCCACCCCCCAATTCAACCATGTTCATACTAGGGATGTGCATCTCCATCACTGAGGCCGATGTGATGCGCATCTCGATACGTTGTCATGATACGATACATTAACAATATATTTTTAAACACCAGGGATGCGATATGATACGATTCACCCCTGTTGCGATACAGTTCGATATGATTTGATTCAACATTATGCTATACGATGCGATTTAACAAGATGCAAAATAATGATACTTCAATATGGTACAACAGAAGATTTTTGTTTTATTCCTTAAATTCAGCAAATCATAAATTAAAAAAAAAGTTCTTTACATATTTGGTTCTCTCTGCTAGTACTGCGCATCCCATTATGCCGTTTATTTTTTACCTTAAAAAACTCTCCAGAGTACAATTGTATAACACCTCACAGTTAAACAATTTAAGGATGCATTGCCCATGATTAACAATGTGCAAATAACAACTACCATAGTGTAATGCCCATACAGCTGCCAGCCTGATGTGCTTAACACTCATTCATAGGCTAACTCACCAGTGAGCAGAAAGCAGTGGGTTCTATCTGAACAATAAAGAATACAAATAACCTTTCACAAACAGCTCTATCATAACTGCTTACAGTAAGGAAGACATTTAAACTATTATTGGCCGTCACAAGCTGCTGTAAACTAAACACCACTCTCTCTGACAGAACACCTCACTGAGTGATTTAACTCCTATGTCTAACTTTCAGGTTTCTCTTTTCAGCCGCAGACCCCACGTCGCCTCTTTATGTGCATCGCTTAAGTTCCTCGTACTGCTTGTGTACTTTAAAGCAGCTCTGCATCGTTTACAATTTGCGAGCGATTTTTCAAGTTTACCGTCTTTCTTGAACAATCCGAAGTGTTGCCAAACGTTTGATTTGTAGGTATTTTTCGGTGCGCTGTGTTTCTCTTTCTCCTCGACTTCCATGTGTGTTGATAACTGAGACTCTCGGCCTCCGTAGTGCGAAGCAATGATCAGAAATCGTCTCTGCAGAGTGCTGACAGGATGAGGGGATATTATTTGAATTAATCGTTTTTTTACCGATGCAAAGACGCTACAATCGATGCATCGCGAGTTCAACCCAAACTCTTTCAACCGGTGCACTCGCATCTTGAACGTTTATGCCGGTGCACCGATGCAAATCGGTGAATCTTAACATCTCTAGTATATACCACACCATGGTTTATACCACCCAAAGAAGAAAAAGATCAGGGTCGTATTTGACTGTGCAGCTACATTCCTGGGGAACATCGCTGAATGCGCAGCTCAGTGACCAGATCTTACCAGCACACTGGTTGGAGTCATGACAAGATTCAGAAAGGAACCTGTTGTACTCATGGCAGACATTGAAGCCATGTTTCATCAGGTTTGAGTACCAGCTTAGGATTCAGATCTGTTGAGGTTTCTCTGGTGGCCAAATGGAGATCATCATCAGAACTTAGAAGAGCACAGAATGGTTGCACATCTGTTTGGAGCTACATCGTCGCCAAGTTGTGCTAGTTTTGCCCTTAGAAAGTGTGCAGAGGATCATCAGGAGCAGTTCAGCCCCAAAGTAATCAACACCGTCCTGCACAATTTCTATGTTGATGATTGTCTAACATCTGTGGTCTCAGAGGAGGAGGCAGTGGCACTCTATCATGACCTTTGTGCACTTTGTGCTCAAGGGGGCTTTCATCTCACAAAGTGGAATAGCAACAGACGTATCGTGCTTACTGCTATACCTTCGATGGAGAGAGCGAAAGAAGCTAAGGATCTGGACTTGGATAATGACATACTCCCTGTGGAAAGAGCATTGGGCGTACAGTGGTGTGTTGAGTCAGATGTCTTTAAGTTCAAGATCATGATCAAGGACAAACCCATAACCAGAAGAGGGATCCTTTCCATGGTCAGCTCAATATTTGAACCATTAGGAATATTGGCACCTGTGGTCCTATCAGCCAAGATGATTCTTCAAGGCAGAAGAGAACTTGGTTGGGATGATATTATACCAGCCTCAGCTGCACAATAGTGGAAAAGTTGGCTGAAGGAGCTCTGCAATCTCGAAGAGTTTAAAGTGACCTCTTCTCAGCTACACCACTTCGCAGATGCAGGCGAAGACGGCTATGGAACAGTGACTTACCTGTTATTACATACCATCAAAGGACAAGTGCACTGTGTCTTCATTATGGGAAAAGCTAGAGTGGCCCCAATGAAACCAATAACCATCCCTCAATTGAAATTGATGGCTGCCGTGGTTGCAAGTCGTATGGACAAGATGTATAGGAAGGAGCTGCAAATGCAACTTAAAGACTCCATCTTTTGGACTGATAGTACTTCCGTACTGAAGTACATCAGTAATGAGACCTTAAGGTTTCGAACCTTCGTCGCAAACAGGGTTTCAAAAATACGCAGCGCATCAAATCCATCTCAGTGGAGATATGTTCCCACCGCAAGCAATCCTGCCGACTGGGCTTCCAGGGGAGTCAAAGTGGAAACGCTCCTGAAAGATGACACATGGGTGTCTGGACCTCAGTTTCTCACTGGACCTGAATAACAGTGGCCTGTGAACCCTGATGGCTCTGAAATGGCACCAGAAGACCCTGAGGTCAAGATAAGTCTGAATGTGAACGCTGTGCAGGTTGAAAAAAAATTGATGCTGTAACCCGATTGATCAATCACTTCTCTTCTTGGATCCACCTGAAGAAGACAGTTGGTTGGATCCTTAGGTTGAAAAACCTGCTGCTGTGCCAGGATCGGCGTCATGGGTGGGCATTCGCGGGCCATGCCCCCCCAAATGAGTCACTGTGCCCCCCTTGCCAGGCCAGGCAAGCCCTACTTTGCCGTTTTAAATTTTTTTTTTTTTATCATATTATAGCCTAAGTGAAAACGTTTCCACTAAATCTTTTTTGTGTGAAATAAATCAGAAATAAAGAATATAAATAAAAAACACAGCCTGAGGTGTGCTCACTGGTGATTGGTGTGTTTCTTGACCAATGACCCCGGCCTTTGATTTGTTGTTATTAATTCAAAAAATGCGCGCATAATTAGCAAGTCAGTGAGACGAAGCTAATGCTCGGACTGTCGGACAGTAATAAAGTAATATACGTAAATGGCTGCAAGGTGCAGCTGCTACACGGCCTCCTCCAACTCCTCCACCTCCTCCACCTCCTGAAAACGAAGGGAATAATGCACCCATCTCCAGCATCGCCGGCGGCACCACCTCTGAAGAGCTGGAGCCGTGCTCTTCGACCAGCCAACCTGCTAGCCAAGCCCATCCACCTGCTGCAGCTAACGTTAGCGCTGGAATTCAACAACCCATAGATGATCTTGGAACTGATCAGTCCAAACAAATCTTCTTAAAACAGTACCCTTACAGCATCCTCACTGGCAGGAGGCGTTCGTTTGTCTCTGCTTGGTATCACAACCGAGACTGGCTTGAATACAGTGTCAAGGCCGATGCTGCATTTTGTTTCTGCTGTTGGCAGTCTAGCAAAACCCGGAGAATGGATGCATTTATGTCTGTTGGCTTCCGTAACTGGAAAAATGCGGTGGAGAGAGACAAGGGATTTCAGAAACATGCAAATTCAAAGGAGCATCTCTCTTGCTATGCAATGTGGAAGGAGCGAGAGAGGCGTGCCAGCACTGGAAAGGAGATTTCTACACTTGTTAACGCAGACCAACTACGAAAAAACCGGTATTATATCTCCTCTCTTATTGATTTCTGGTGGAAAACCAGCTGCCTTTACAAGGGAAGATAGAGGCTTTTGATAACATGTCAGAGTGGGGCAGTGGCTTTTTCCTCTCCCTGCTGGACTATACGATAAAAAAAGACCCCAAATTGGCTGATGTAGTGAAATCAATCCCTCGAAACGCCACTTACACTTGTCACGAAATGCAAAATGAACTCATAAGTACACTCAGCAATGTGGTGACTGAGGCTATCGTGGAGGAAATAGGAGATTTCGTCGAAACTATTTAATAATGTCTCTAATAAATGTATTATACCACTTTTATAACAGCCCAAGGTAGATGAAAGTCACACACATT
>NW_011354720.1:809801-825057 GCF_000735185.1 Notothenia coriiceps
ACTTTTCTTCTTCTTGTATTTTGTTTGTTTTGTTGTGTTTTCTTCTTCTTCTTCATTTGTTGTTTAAGGGCGGCTGGCAAACAGACTTTTAGGCGCAATACCGCCCCCTGGATTATATACAGTGTAGTGGATACTGCCCTGAATGAAAGACATTTTTCCCACTTGTAAAAAAAAAGGCGTATTCGTCGTGTGACTGCATGCACCGAACCGTGACGGTACGGGACGAATACGGATACCGTTACACCCCTAGTGGATAATGTTCGGCGTGATGACTCTTAATAGTCTCATTTAGCCAGCTGCCATTTTTGAGACACAGAGAAGCTTCAGACATTCACCTCTCATTCATTTACTGATGTATTTTATGTTGCAGATGACAAAAGTAAAAATTTCTTCAGCCTGTTTTAACCAAATATATTTTTCCAGACTTCTAACCCATTAACTCATTCAAAAAACCATTCACTTGTAAACAAGGGAACCAAAAGTGTTAATATGCAAACTCATTTCCTTGTTTTGGGAATCATCCCTGCACCACTCTATATCCCTCACAATTGATGACTGTTATACTACCATGACACATGCTCAGAGACCTTTGTGACTTAGCAGTGTTTTCCAGTAGTTCTACAAGCCTTTTATCCAGCATCAGTTGATTTACGGAGCTTTTGAGTGACTGTGCACTCAGTTTTACCTTTATCTCTCTCTGCCTCTCACACCTTTGAACCACGAGCCTCACTCAGTCATCCCTACTGATTGCTTGTCCTTTTTAAAACTGTCTATCCCTGTATTTAAAGTGGAAGTTACCATTATTGAAAGATTTTACGTGTGTTAGTCCTTTTGAGGACATGGTTAAAAAGTGAGGTCATTTTGACTCGTGACCCTCACTACTTTAAACTAGTTTTTGGTTTGAATCAGTCATTGAAGTCTTTTCATGTTTGCTTCTCAGTGTCTTCATTACTTTCTATGTGTGTGGAGTGTGTGAGTGTGTGTGTGTGTGTGGGTGTGTGTGTGGGTGTTCATAACAAAAGCCTCCACAGACAGGGTGAGCTAATCTTATTTGGTGCAGGAAACACATTTCAGGGCCTTGAACAAACAACTGGACAGGAAGTGGGGGTCTGATTTGAGCTGATGGGAAGGACAAACCACGGGGCTGAAACAGCAACAAGCAGCAGCAGAGAGGATGCTCCCCTTCGACAAAATCTGATTGGCTGTTTCTTTCATCTATTCCTATGTCCTGTATCGCTCCTGACCTTAAGGACGAGCACAATACAAGTGTGCTTTACAAACTCTCCCTCTGCTTCCTGTCGTGGATTCATAAAGTGGATTTACGAAAAAGGAATAAGTCAAAAGAGAACGAGCCTCATGTCAGTGGATCACCCCTCTTTCAGAGTGTTTATCAGGGCTGATAGTGCTGACTCCATGTGAACCGCTCACTGACGCTCGGGTTGCTGTGAGTGGTTTTGGTCTGGTGTTCACAGACAGCTGATGTTCTGTTTCAGGGGTTCAGTCTCCTGCAATGGGTCCTTACTAGGGATGTGATGTGCATCTCCATCACTGAGGCCGATGCGATGCGCATCTCGATACGTTGCCACGATACGATACATCAGTGACCACCAACTGGCGGCCCGCAGGCCACATCCGGCCCGCCAGACATTCTCATCCGGCCCGCACGACGGGGGTGACTGTGGCGTTGGCGGAGTGGTTAGTGCGTTCGCCCCCCACCCATTTTTTACAAAGTCTTGTGAGTAGGGTGCAGTACCGGAGTCCAACAGAGAGGCAGCAGCTGCGGGACAGTAGACTGCGAACTGCGAAACCTTCCCTGCCTTGAAGAAGAAGTGATCCTTCATTGTGAAGAGTCTGCTTTGTGCGCTCCGCACCACAGCAGTAGCCCCGCTGCGACAGAGTCCAACAGAGAGGCGGGAGCTGCGGGACAGTAGCCTAGAAGCAGGGTTGGGTTGTAACGGAATACATGTAACGGCGTTACGTAATCAGAATACAAAAATCAAGTAGGCTAACTGTATTCAGCTGTCGTTACATTTGAAAAACAAGTAATCTGATTACAGTCACTGTCGTAAACCTGAAGTGAACATATTTTGGAATACTTATTGGAATTATTGGTGGAAAAGTTTCCTCACAAAATGTAATATTCATTACCGGCATAACTGTGTGCACACTGCACAGCGCTGCAGCATGTCTGAGCGAGATGCAGCGTGTCTGTGAGGCCCCGCCCCCGCACGCAGATGAGAGAGTGATCTCTTTTTAAATATATTGAAAGTTAGAAACGGAGATGGTTAGATAAAATGTGCAAGATAACGTTTATGTAGCATTTATTTATTGTCGAAATGATGACATTTCATAACGTTATCAAATCAAAGTGAATGGCCTGCTGCTGCTGAATGCATGGGGCAAGTGACTGGAAAACGTTTTAAAAGTTATTACATTGTTTCAGATAATAAATAATAATGATAATTCATTCTATTTAGGGGCGCCTTTCAAAGCACCCAAGGACACCTTACAATTCATAACATCTTCCAAGGAAAGGTTTTAAGACAGTACAAAGAATGCAGTCCGGGTAACGTTTTTAATGTGGGGTGCAGATGAGAGGGAGCTGTCCAGAATGACACCAAGATGTTGTGTTTGAGTTCTTGATAAGCCATTAAAACAGTAAAATAAGTGTCTCCTGTTCACCAAAACATACCCATCTGTTATGGAAAAAGAAAGTATGTCAAAAGTATTCTAAAAGTAATCTGAATACGTTTTTAAGACACCTAACTGTAACTGTATTCTGATTACTTTCAGAGCATGTATTCAGTATCTGATTACATTTACAAAATGTAATCCCTCCCCGGTCAACAACTTCAAAATTCTGGGCTATATAAAAATTGCTGGCCCGCAATAGTGTCTATTGGATAAATGTTGGCCCTTGGACAAATGTAGTCAGGTGATCCCTGACCTAGAGTCTATGTGTGCACGTCTCTGTTTGTTTGTGTAAAAGTGTACGTTTAAGTTGCACGGCACCGTTACATCATGTGATCTTGTGATGATAGCTGGCCTATAATTAACCCTGTCAGAATTAGAATCAGAATACAAGCTGGGACACATTATTTTTCCAGGGGTTTTTGAAAATAAATATTGGATGTCAAAACTAAGATCTAACATTGGCAACGTTTTGAAATGTAAGGCAGTAAAAAAAGAAGCAAACATTCACATTTTTTTTAAGTGTATTCTACGTAAAACATGTCTCTTGAAGGAATATTTACTTTGCATTCATTTGTTTTTCAAATGTTTTATTTGTAAGTGATTGTTTTCTTTTCTGCATTCAAAATCTGCATTTAAGATGTAGTGTATTAGTTGTGATATTTTTTGCAAAATCCCTGTAATCCCAGATCTGTGTTTAACTCACGTAAATGTTGTTATTTCCATTCATACTGTTGATACAGGTTTATTCTTATTTTATTCTTATTATTCCCGTGTATATTCCATAAGTACTATAGTGTCTTTCTCATTTGTTGCTGCTATCACATCTGCATTTCCCTACAGGGATCAATAAAGGTGAGGTCCATCTTATCTCATCTTTTCTTATCTTAAGTGAACCTAGATTCATCCATGTCAACTAAAATATCTGAAAAAAAGAATAATATCCATAATATGGATACAAATATACACATCACAATGTGTCCTTACCTTCAACACCACACTCTGGTCAAAGTTGTAAGCACTGGGCCGCCCCTCCAGGGTGGAGAAAGCCACGTTTCCTCCGGTCAGGGGAGAGATATCACTGAACTCATCGGTACATAAAGCATTCCTCTCGTCACCTCCTGGGCGAATGTACTCCTTGTCATCCTTCCCATAGGTCTTCCTACAAGAGGCGCTGTAATACTGGTAAGGCAACCAGGTCCCATTCTGCTCCGTGCGCTTGTAGATGGCAAAGCTCTCCGGCCGACTGGTGTAGAATTTCAATCGTATATAAGTTATCTCGAAAGCCTTCCCTGTGGAAAACAGATATGATTAGCTCTGAATGGCATCATTGAAAGAATTACTGGTGGAACTAGATCCATTGTAGCTACACAGTCGGATCAGAGGCTGGTTATGTGAGAGACAAATACTGTAGGGTGATAGTTTAGGCCCCAGGAGCAAAAAGAAAAGAAAAAAAGACATAATTGCATTATAGAAATAAGGAAAACAATGGGGGGTAGGCTTAATTTCCCATGCCTCTTTGCAGGGTAAATGAATGTCATTCCTGCAGGACTAGAAGAATCCCAAGGATTATTTTCTCATTATACCAACCATAATGGGCCCCAGAAGTGAAACATAGGTCAAAGGGAAAGAGAATAAACGTTGTTTTTTCAGAATTGTAAGACAAAATAGGTCAATGAGTGCAAAATCACAGGGGAAATCCAGTGTTGTCCAATCAGTGGTTAGGATGTAGTCTGATGCAACATTTGAGGTGCGACAGGAAAGGGACGGATCTAAATCGATAGAAAAGTGATTTGTCAACCCACTAAAACACTAAGGAGTGCAATGAGAGGCTGAGGATTGCTTATAACTTAACATATCATTGATTGAATGATAAAATCGAAGGCAAGATTTTAGTCCACCGTACATTTGGTGCCTGGGAGACTTTTCATGGATTTTTATTTCCCCAGAAATAGTGATTTGACTTCAATCTGTTTCAAAGTAAAATGGTTTCAGAGCACAATCTCATCTGGAAGAAGATCTGCAGTAAGCGAGGAGATATACCATATCCAGATTTGCATTTGAGTTGCTGTTAGGGGATTTAGCAAATCAAAATAGGTTTTGGTGCAATGGGTGTTGCATTGTTACTCGAAGAAATGTGAGCTAAGTAATTTTAAAGGTTCAAAATAAGTGGAGGGAAGAATCTCCCAGGTATATGTTTAATTAAATGAAAAATGCATTGTGCTATCTTTTTTTGCATATTGCATACGCAGATGGCTTGAATTAATGGGGGATTTGTCTTTATAATGTGGAAAACTGAAGAAGGAAAGTCATTGATTGCAACACAGCTGTTGTCCTTATTTGTTTTTGCAGGAATGTTGACATCTTCTTCCCTAATCTCAGAGCAAACGAAGAATCGAGTTTTATCGAGTGGTGTCATTGTTTACTCGCTGTGGGGTCGGACACTTCAAACAGTCATCTTGAAGGCATATTGGGGAGGCTTGCAAAGCTATACTTCCTGAATATAAACACGCTCACAGAATGTGCCAAATGTTTTGCAGCTTTACGGGGGATTAACTGAGCAGACACAAACTGAAGTCATATTGAGAACAGACTGAGAAGTAACATGTAGAAATCCTCCTAACAGGCTTCTTCATCGCGCTCTTGGGGATTTGTTTCTACATCATTAGACACTAAGTCTCACCCGCTCTACAAATTCATCGAGGGATGCAATCCACTGGTACATTCATAATGACATCTGTTGCTTTTCTCTGATAGCCAGAGCTAGGCGTTTCTGTCTCTTGTCTCGCAGCGAGCTCTAATGGTATCTTTCCTTAAGGAGAGATAATTTAGCTTTCATTTACTCCCTGCATGAGGTGAGCAAAAACATAAAAGAGGCAGAAGATGAAGCATTTGTTGAATATCCCATGATGCAATGCAGACTAATTGCAGAGGGTATTTGTATGTTGTTATGCATAATGTTTAATGATTCGTGATTCATCCACCTTCAGGGGTGCATTCTTAATATATTCATTAGGGTTTATGTGCGAAGGGAAGGCTGTTGAATCGAAACCAAGCCAAGTAACACATAATATCTATTGATGAAATATACCTTAAGATAGAATTCACACATTAATCTGCACAGTTTCAACTCAGTTTATCACCTTCCTAGGTGTGACTTTACAGGGCTGATCGAGAATCGTGAAGCATCAGAAATCCAACCAAAGCTGTTCATGTTGCACACTAATATAAGGACTATTTGGACACAGAGATAAATAGTAAAGACTGAGCTGAGGGCGTACAGCGTCTGACCCTACGCTCAGTCACTAATGTCAACTCAACACAGCTGCCAAAGACCTAGACAGTTTGAGACTAAACTCACCACAAGTACTGTAGACTCAATATTTACAATCTGTTTACTCCCAGATTTTCGTGTTCAGCAAATGCACAGATGAGTGTATTTATCAACTAATCACGCTGGGTCTTGGTTAACAAATGCAATAGAGTTCGACAAGCCTCTTACAGAGAAATGTGTCGCCTGATGCGCCGTAATCATTTGAGAGCCTCCTGCCAACTGTGGCAGACTTTTATTATTGTTTTACATCTGAGACAGGATGTTGTTTGTCTTTGACGGCAATGAATGAGAACCAGCTGCAGAAATCTCTGTGTGCTGTGTGTGTGTATCTCACCAAGTCTTTTTTTGTGGGAAAAACCTGACCCCAATTCCTTACCACCAAACCGCCCAGCATTTTCTTCTTTCTCCCCCCCTTCTTGCTCATTATGTTTTGTTTACTCCCCTTGAAGCAGCCCAGCTCCCCCTTTCCACTCTTCCACAGACCCACTCTGACTGGGCTGCAATATATGTCCCTGCATCCCACCACTGTGTTTATCATCCCAGCTTTCGCCTATATTGTCTTTCAGAGAGACCTTGTTTTGTTTGGAGAGGCAAAAGAAAACAGTAATGTTGGAGTAACCCCCCACCAGCAACCCAGATGGATCACAGAGCTTTTATACTGACCGAAAAGATGCCACACATCTGACATTCAGGGATGTCCAGTTACATAAGATGTTTTATGAAAACATAATCTTCGCTCTTTTTTAGTGCTGGAATTATTCAAAGGCGCCAGGTTTAGAGAAACACATGTTTTGGAGTAGAACAGAGGGAGCAAAGGTCAATTCAGTCTGAGGGAGACAGACATGTGGGTGTTGGGATTGTCTGAAGAATAACAGCCCTGCAGACAACCGGGAAAATACCTCTGCAAAAGTAACATTGGCTGCTTTCTCCAGGAAAAGATCTAGCCTGAGATTATAAACAGCAAAGCCTCAAAACATAGCCTGGCATCTACTTGCTATTGGAAATCAATATGTTCTATTTGATGGAACGACTTCTGGCCTTCTGAGCATGTGATATAACAGCTCATCTATGGTCAAAGCGCTGACATTTTCAACTTGTGTCGTCATTTTGTGCCTGTTTCTTGTTTCTTTGAAGAAAAGCTCTTTGATGGGGGTCTCCTCCCTACAAAGGTGATGAGGAGGGAGGACATTTGACCTGTCATGGAAATGTCTAGTTTGGACAGAGTCTTCACTGACTGATTGATGGATGTCCAAACACACCCAGTGTTTCCCCTAAATAGCGGCGGCGCAGTTGAAATATGCGCGCCGCTGCTAGGGGGCGCCAGCCAGGTACCCAAAAAAAAAAAATTACTTTTATTAAAATAATAAGTGGCGACCCTTTTTCATTTTTGATTGTGTGTTATGTGGATTTGTAGTATTTGTGTTACTGTATGTTCAATAAAGATGTATTTTTGCTAAATCTTGAGACATTGCCACTGTATGTACCAGAGGTGTGGACTCGAGTCACATGACTTGGACTCGAGTCAGACTCGAGTCACCAATTTGATGACTTGAGACTCGACTTGACAAAATCACAAAACACTTGCGACTCGACTTGGACTTGAACACCAGGTGTTCAAGTCCAAGTCGAGTCGCAAGTGTTTTGTGATTTTGTCAAGTCGAGTCTCAAGTCATCAAATTGGTGACTCGAGTCTGACTCGAGTCCAAGTNCCGTGTCGTCGGGAGACAGACTACCTGTCTACACAGTACTGGTGAAATATATAAACATGAACCTAGTAACTGTCACGCATATTTACTCCGGTTATTCGTCCGATGTCTACCGCCTGTATTGTGTGTGTGTGATGGTGTGTGTGTTGGTGTGTGTGTGTATGTGATAGTACTAAATATAATTAATATATGTTAAAGTCTTAGTTGTGTCTCGTGAGAGTATATTGCATTGTAGATCAGTTCTGACCTATATAGGGGAGAAGGGGAAGACCAGCGACCGCGTTACTTCCTTTTATTTAATGCCCGGTTACAAATAATGTTCATAATTTTCATTCGTCTCCTGGTGTGACTCTGGGACAGACAGGCGACCGTAGATGCGTGTGTGACATGGTGTATGGATGGTGTGACATGGTGTGTGGATGTGTGCGACTGTGTGTGTGTGTGTGTGTGTGTGTGTTGTTGTGTGTGTGTGTGTGGTGTGTGTGTGTGTGTCGAGGATTTTCTATATAGTCTGTGTCGGCAACACAGAAAAATAATATGCACTGTTCCGTATTGTACCAAAATCTGTTTTATAGCTTGAGAAACAACATCTGGGGGATAGATGATGTGATTTCGTTTATTCTCTGCATCCCACGGAAGAATATGACTCACTATATGACATAATATGTTTGACGGACGAAAGACCGAGGTGCCTGAGGAGTGTCGAGAAGAGCGCCACATCCTCTGTAAGCCCCAGCCTACTTCTTCGCAATTCAATTTTATTTATAGCGTCCCCTCACGTACCGTCTGTCTCGGACAGTGACCGACCTCTATTTCAGGCGGCGGACCACAACCAACCCCCACCCCACCGCGCCGCAGTCGCTGAGAAAACCTTTTGTAGAGACGAAAGGGCTCTTACGTAGTCTGCCTTTCCTCCGGCCCAGCCCCGCGGAGTCACATTGGGGTAGCCCACCATCACAACATCCAGAGACAAGACCCACACATACCAGACGCAGCGTCCCCTCCTCAGGACCCGGGAGCTAAGCGAGCCCGAGAGCACACACCCCCCAGGCAGCACCCCAGGACGCTCTCACTAAATCTCTTTTACTCCTCCACACACGCCCGAAGTCATGCTAACCCCGCGCGACCCCACTCTTAAGCTCCAACGGCCCCCCAAGCCTGATGGCCTCCAACCAGCTCCTCCCCCCCCCTCCTCACAACCTCCACCATCTTCCTACTCCTTCTCCAACCAAGGCTGCACCAATGTCGCCAGCCCCCCACCCACTCCCTCTCCCACCCACTCACCATTACCCGAACGCTCCACTCCGCCCCCCATGCGGCCGTCCCCCAACGCCTTTGCGCCCGCTCCCTAGCCGCGTCTGTCCAGTATGCTCAAGGATCATTTAGTGTAACCTTCCCCCCACAGGAGTAAAGGCGATCTATGGCCGAAGGCAGCCCATGCGACCCCGAAGTAAAAAGGCGGCCTCGCCACGCCGGGCCAGCCGGCACAGGACACCGCCTCCAGAATCGCCGCTCCTCGAAGACCCCATCCTCTAACTCGGCCTCTCTGTGCTCCTCCCACTGCGACCCCTCCTGTCTCGCTCAGGAGTCCATAATTAACCCTACAGGGAGCAAGTGAGTTTGCAGTGAGAATTTGCTGAGACATTACTACTGTACACGTGTCGACGCATGAGGGGAGGTAGCCGAATTGACTCTATTGGGAAATCTTGTCCCCGGGTAAAAACATTTGATAATAAAATATTTACTTACTTAGACAAGAGACGATAAATCAGTTCCTGAGTTAATACCCAAACAAGGACGAAAACTACAAGGCAAAACCACATTTACATCGGATGTAAATTTATGTTTATATTAATATCATTACACTTCGGAAAATCTTTACTTACGTGCTATTATTAAGTGGTGCCGTCGACAATCGTGATCATGTAATACAAGCGAAAAGGTGAGTAGAAGAGTCACAGACAAGGAGCAACTTTCCTGGTCGCACACTTCCACCCCCGCCCGCGAAAATAATGCACATCACCGACGTTTTGGAACGGCGCATCAGACGGAGACGCCATAGGAAGGAAACAGAGGAGGGCGGGGGGAGGGGGAGTGGGGAGGAGCTAGGAGGCACCGTAAAGTCCGATTAAACCCTGCAGGAAGTTTTTACCGCACAGAACGTAGCTAAAGGCCCCAAGTCTTCAGGGCCTCTCCGCCTTCTCTCCTCAGTCCTCCGCATATCTCGGAGACGCCCAGTGCGACTGAAAACCAATAGTCGGTGGTAAAAAACCGAAAACTAACCCGTCTAAATTTGTACGCTGGCGCGCGTCGCAACAAGGATGGCAACGCTCTATGTAAGAGTAAATTAAGTTCCTTTAAGCCGAAATATCCATGTTTTAATCTTTCCTAATTTATATTTCCCTGGGTAATATTACGTCGGGCACACGAAAAGTTCTCGTATTCCGCGCCCACGAGACTGCGCCTGTAGGTGTCAGTTATAGAACATTCGAAAGGTAGTCGATGAGTCCTCTGAGCGGAGTCTCGGATGTTTCGAACCCTCGCGAATGTTTACACAAGTCAGGCGGAAGCAATTTGTTGTAAGTTGGACACCTCAGAATGTAGGTTTTTGAAGCCGAGTAGTGACGGTTTCCCATTCAAATTTAAAGCTAAGGCTCAACTATCCGTCACAAAGTGCAATCCGAACCAAACAAATAATCGAAGACAGCATCGAATGCCGGCACAGCTGCAATCGTCACAACAAATAGATCGAACCTATCGATGACGGTCACGGGCAGACTTTGATCAAACATAAAACTTGCATGAGTTTGGTTTCCAACCGACGACAAAAATTATGGAACCATAATAGAATAAAAAACTTAAAGGTTCCAATATATCCAAATTAGGAGGTTTTCCGAATTCTTTCAGTTGGAATTGCGGTACGCCACCCACCAGTCTGCTGCCACAACACGACGCCTCGGGTGACGTTCGCTGTTGTCCGCGCCTGAGCGCCCGTCTCGACGAAGTACACGAGTCGGACAAGAAAGTCAGACACCCCTTTTTTGTTGCTTTCCGTGCCCTCCTACTAGTCACGTTGTGGTTCTTTACGTTCACCCGGAAGAGGGTCCACCCCCTCTTACGGACGGCCATTCTTACACTCATGGACGTCCCCGTTCCGGTAGTATAAGTGGTAATGAGTTGTGTTTAATTTTTTTCCCTAAGGTGCTTCACATGGAGACGCGGCGCGTAGAAAGGGTGGGGACTGACGACGACTCGTTTGATGTCGGAATGTTTAGAGAGTGTCACGGCCTGAGTTCTACCCTTCACGACGTCTGGACGTCAGGACAGTCAACAAGCGCCCATGCGGTGTAGATACGATGGGTTCTGACCAGGTTCGAAACTAAATGGACTTGGGGAATGGTCAGACATGCTGTTCTTCGTTCTCTGGACTTGGACCCAGGACTTATGTTCTCCACACTCTTCGCTTATAACTACCTGACTGCAGTGACTTCTTGTCCCCATGTCTTGTATAAGAAAAATGAGTATACCTGACTTTAGATTTCTTAGATGGTACAATACCGGTGACATGACACACACAGATTTGACTTACATTGACTCTTTGCAAACCTAAACGGTACGAAAGTCTCCAGCTACTACAAATCTCCTCCATTAATGGACGTCTCTTTAAAATGACCGCTCAGAGGAGAGGAGTTCTCATTTCTCTAACCGCCTGCTGCTTCCCCTCCTCTCTCCTCGGCTCCCCTCCTCGGCTCCTCCACTCGCATCTCCTGTGGGCGGGACTAAGTCTCGAGGATAATTGGTGAAATGAGAAAGTGTCTTCAGTCTGTTGCACAACAACAACAGCAGATTGTGTTGTCATCTTCTCTCTGTAAATAGACTGTTGATGGATGGTGAACAGTGGAGGACAGCAGACTGTTTGCATTCATAAAATAAGACTATGTACTGGATTGGTGTTGTGGTGAGTTTGCTGTACTTATTTATTTTACTTAGGCTTTTTTGTATTGACTGAAGACAGTAAATCCATTATCTATTCTTCTTTCATTGTACATGGACATGACTTTTGATCTTCTTATATCCCTCTGAAATCTAGAACTAGTAAAGCAGCAGAGAATGGAAATATGAAAGAATGACTTTATTAAGTACACGTGAAACTGCTTGAGTAAATGTGCCTAGTGACATTCCGGACCTAACATTTTCGCTTTGATGTCCCAGAAAAAAAACGTTTTTCAATTATCAGGCTATACTTGTTCTCATAATATGTCTTCATTCTCATAAAATATTTTTTTTACGGCTTTTTTTCTCCTTTTTTGTCAAACATATATCTTAAATCATTGCACAGCCCTAATAGTATGGAATCAGGTTTGTGCCATTAAGATCAAGCAGAGAACTGCAAACAAAAATACATGTTATAAAAAAGACAAAATAATTTTGATGATTTCACAAATTATTTGTCTGCAAATTATAGATTTATTTTTCAGATTACATTTATTTTGCGTGACTGAGTTTTTTTTCTTTTCTCTTAACCTGTTAGGCTAACCTTGGATGATGGGTTAGTAGACTAAAAGCTTTAGGAATCCAAAGTACAACATATAATAAGTACCCTGTATCAAGATCGATGCAAAACAAGTGATATTTGACCTTTTTAGACAGATTTAGCAACAAAAAAAACTATTCTGGGGCCATTTGGGTGGATTTTCCATCTCTAGCCCCCCTTGTTTGGTTTTGACATGTGACATCTCTTTTTGACCGTTAGAGCCAATAGAATCCAAGGGAAATTGTCCCGCACACACTCATGTTAATGCGTCTCTACGCATTCTAGCTTGCAGCAGAGGGGAAAAATATCCCTGCTGTGATAAAAAGCAACGGAAAAGCTGTTTTATTGCTTATGGATTATCAGAACATTTCAAAGGGGAAGCAGTCACATTGGATATTAACCTATGGATTAACTAAAATATCGTTTTTTATCGTTTTTAATGCCATTGAAGACCAGTTAAGAAGACCAGACAAAGAGGAAGGTAAGCCATGTTAGCGTTGTGGGCTACCTACGTTTTTGTTGATAACGTCGCAAGTTTGTATCTTTCAGTGTTGAGGTGGGCACCGTTAGATTCTGTGTCTCCTTGCGATCATAAACAATGTGTTGGATGTGCACCTAGGATAAGTAATAAGGGAGCTAGGAGTGATAATCGGTGCAGTAATAGGTTAGCATTTTTCGCTCAGGGGTCATTTAGATGCTTCTCATGAGACTTGTGTTTTGTTTTGGTAAAAATGGTTTGTATCATCAATTAGCTGAGATTATTCCCGTTAATCTGGTATAACACATTAATAGGTTCTTAAATATTAAGATCCCCTGAGACACAGTGTCGTGAAAAAAAAAGTACCCGCTGGCGGGGACCTTGGGGCTTAACAGGTTAAACTCTTAGTTTTGCTTGATGTTAATGGCACAAACCTGATTCCATACTGCAAAAGCACAGGATTAGACAAGGAGAAAGAGGTGAATCATTGGGGGGGAGGAATATTGAGTTGCATTCACATGTGATCAATCATTATTTAAAATGTGGTTATTTGTCAGCCATTCAAGCATTGCATTAGTCAATATACCAATATCATTATATGCACATCTTTACCAGTTTGAAACCAAATTGAAGAAATTGTAGTGTGAACTCATTGAATCATAATCACGATAAAAAGGCAACCAATTTTACCCATGAAGCTCAGTTTACTCGTCACATGGAGTACCTGATCCTGTTGTAAAATGCATTCTTTGTCTTGTCTTAAACATCCCAATGCTTAGAGACGGAAATTGGAGTTGGAAAGACTGTTTCTTAATTCTCGCAGAGAGTTGGATAAGAATATCGATACCACTCCCTTCAATATGAAGCTACAGGTAGCTTAGCTTAGCATAAAGACTGGAGGAAAAGTGCTGGACTATTTATTGGACTAGACTAGATTGTGCGCATGAAAATATACTGAATGAAAGTGATTTATGTTTTCAGTATGTTCGACAGTTATTGGGGGTAAAAGGCTCTGAAAAAGTGTTAGTGATGTGTTTGAACTAACTTCACATTTAACATTTCTTATTTGCGCACAGGAGTAACTTATAAATGTTCCATTATTTTGTGGATTACGCAACACTGCATCAGTTTAATGACATTTAATGGGTTGGTAGTCACAGTAAATCAAATGTAATGATACTACACGCCACAATCCAGATTAAGAAGCTTTTAACTGTTAAACTCTCAAAGGTAGTACCTAAAAATGTCTGATTGCTCATTTAGTCATGGATGTTAAGTACGTTTAAATAGCGATCAAATATTCCTCTACATTCCAGTACACTCAATTACAACATTTCACAGCATTACATTTACCAGGCAGTATTCCAATTAGTTTTTGTTATGTTGGATATCTTGTTATAGTAAAGGAAGTACTTTTAAAGTGTGATACCAAAGCTTGAAAAAAGAAAAAGAACCAGCAGAAAACAGACTATGTTAAGGCCTTGGAAATAGAGAAACGTTATCTGTACAAGAGTATGTTTCCATTGACATTGGATTATAAAAAAACAGCTGATCAGGAGTAGAAGAGCTTGTCCTGAAAATCATGAGAATCCAGAAGCTTCTATGCTGTCTTTACTGTCCTTCTGTTGCATTCATCTGTTGGTCAGTGCAGACACTCATACACACACACACACTCACACACACACACACACACATTCTTTAATCTACAATATCAACATCCAAGATACAGACTGAAGAAACTAGGTTTTGAATGCAGAGTTTTTCCAAAGTGGTTTGTGGTAGACCCAGCCTTCACCCTGGAGGAGAAGAAGAGATATATTATTATTTATGTACCAGTTACAGGAAACAAAGTTATATCTCTCACAGGCTCCGCTCTCTACTGGACTTTATGGGTACTACTTTATCATGCAAGCATTCACCTACTGAGATTTGTATAGACGTAGCCGGCCCCGGGGCGGGCCTACCTGAATGCACGCGCATCTCACTTCCATATAAAAGGAGGCCTCGCCTCCTGACCATCATCCTTTACTCTTCAGCGAGCGGAAGTGACACTGAGAACTATCTGACATTTGAAAGAAGAAGAAAGAGTTATCATACCTCCAGGAAGTCGAGACCCGGGCCTGTCTTTTGTGCCCTGGCTTCATCACAAGCCGCCGCTGCCTGCCGTGTGATGTCCCTGGATGCCCCCGTGTTGACGGAAGGGCTCTTTGGATCGATCTCATGCTCACGGGATGAGGAGTAATCGCAGCGTCCCTGCTTCTTGCCCATCGCCAGAGGAAGAAACACTGTCCTACACTCCCAGCCCCCTGTTGTAAACCCCAGTATAGGGAGCCAGCAGGTGGGCGTGTGCACGTGAATGGAATAAACCGAGTGCTGTCAAAGTACTGTGCGGGTTCAAGAGACGCTGGCGTGCTGTTGTCAGAAAACACACCTTGCCTGGTATAATAGCTCCGATTAATGCATTTCACCGTTGAATGGGAAATACAGGGTTAATAGGTGGGCGCGCGGCCCTC